>NW_025920105.1:3587529-3828850 GCF_902686445.1 Sciurus carolinensis | reverse complement strand
TCTTTGTGACTCATACTTCAGATAGAGCACTAATTTCCAGAATCTATAAAGAACTCAAAAAACTCTACACCAAGAATACAAATAACCTAATCAACAAAAGGGCTAAGGAAATGAACAGACACTTCACAGAAGAAGATCTACAAGCAATCAACACATATATGAAAAAATGTTCAGCATCTTCAGTAATAAGAGAAATGCAAATCAAAACCACCCTAAGATTCCATCTCACCCCAATTAGAATGGCAATTATCAAGAATGCAAGCAACAATAGGTGTTGGCGAGGATTTGGGGGAAAAGGTACACTCATACATTGCTGCTGGTGGGACTGCACATTAGTGCAGTCACTCTGGAAAGCAGTGTGCAGATTCCTTAGAAATTTTGAAATGGAACCATCATTTGACCCAGCGATCCCACTCCTTGGCCTATACCCAAAGGACTTAAAATCAGTTTACTACAGAGATACAGCCACATTAATGTTTATAGCTGCTCAATTCACAATAGCCAGACTGTGGAACCAACCTAGATGTCCTTCCATTGTTGAATGGATAAAGAAACTGTCATATACATATACAATGGAATATTACTCAGCCATAAAAAATAATAAAATATTTGCATTTGCAGGCAAATGGATGAAATTGGAGAATATCATGCTGTGAGATAAGTCAATCTCATAAAAAAAGGACAAATGATCTTGCTGATAAGCGGATGATGACACATAATCGGGGGTGGGAGCGGGGCAAGAATGGAGGAACAAGGGACAGTATAGTGGAAAAAGAGGGGTGGGGGAAAGGAAAAAAATAACAGCATGAATCAAAATTTATTACACTAGGTAAATGTATGTTTACACAAATGGTATGCTTCTACTTCATGTACAAACAGAAAAACAAGATGTATCCCATTTGTTTACAATAAAAATAAATTTAAAAATGTAAAAAGAAAATACAGTAGTGAAAATAAAATATTTTAATCTATTAATAAATATTCAGTGTATGGTGAAGAAATTTAAAACTCAGTTATAAAGCAAGATCTAACATTTATATGTGTAAGAATATATATAGTTATCATTATACTTGAAAAAGGATATTCAATAAACTCAAATCACCATAAATTATCAAAATAAAAAGTTCCCCAAACCTGAAGAATGAAATGGAAAATCAAATGGAAGAGAGTTATAGAACACCAGATGCACAAAATTACAAGAGATCCACACAAAGACACATTATAATGAATATGCGTGGTATAAAAAGTTAAGAAAGAATTTTGAAGGGTACAATAGAAAAGCATCAGACTTCATACAGGGGGAAACCAATATGGATATCAGCAGATTTCCCAGCCTGGACTCTAAGAGTTAGAAGGGCCTGGAACAACATATTTCAAGGTGTGAAAGAACATAGTTGCCAACAAAGAATCCTATACCCAGCAAAAGTAACCTTCAGATTTGAAGATGAAAAAAATCCTTCCATGATAAACAAAAGTTAAAATAATTTACAAATAGAAAGACTGTGCTACAGAATATTCTCAGCAAAATATTTCCTGTGGAGGAAATGGAAAACAGCAATTACGTCAGCAAAGTTAGGAATTACCTTAAAGTAAAAACCAATCAAAGGAGATACCAACTCAAGTTAAAAACCAAAAATTATGCAAATGACTGGAACTACAAATCATATATCAATAATAACCCTGAATGTTAATGACCTAAAGTCATCAATCAAAAGAGATAGGTTGACAGATTGGATTAAAAAAAAAAAGACCCAACAATATGCTGCCTTCATGAGTCTCATCTCATAGAAAATGACATCTGGAGATTGAAGGTAAAAGGATGGGAAAAAACCTAACACACACAGGGACTCAGTAAAAAATTGGGGGTTTCATTCTTATATCAAATAAATGGACTTCAAGTCTTAGTTATTCAGAAGGGATAATAAAGGAAATTTCATACTCTTTAAAGGAACCATAAATCAGGAAGACATAATTATAAGAAATATTTATGCCCCAAACAACAGTGCACCCATGTACATCAAACAAATTCTTCTTAATTTCAGGAATGAAAGAGACCAACACAATAATTCTAGGTGACTTTAACTCACCAATATCAACACTGGATAGATCTCCCAAACTAAATCTAAACAAAGAAAACATAGAATTCAATAAAATTATCAATAACTTAGACTTAACAGACATGTATAGAATATTTGATCCATCAACAAGTGAATACACTTTCTTGAAGCAGCATATGGATTATTCTCTAAAACAGACCATATGTTATGCCACAAAGCAGCCCTTAGCAAATGCAAAAAAAAAGAGATACTACTTTGCATTCTCTCAGATCATAATGGAATGAAATTAGAAATCAATGACAAAATAAAAACAGAAACTACTCCAACACCTACAGACTAAATAATATGCTACTGAATGAGGCATGGGTAAAAAGAAATATCAAGGAGAAAATTAAAAATATTCATAGAGGTAAATGAGATTGATCATACAACATATCAAAACCTCTGGGACACCATGAAAACAGTACTAAGAAGAAAATTTATTGCATGGAGCTCATCCAAGAAAATAATAAAAAGTCAACAACTAAATGACCTAACTTTACATCTCAAAGACTAGGAAAAGAAGAACATAACAACATCAAAAGTAGTAGAATACAGGTAATAATTAAAATCAGAGCTGAAGTCAATGGAATAGAAACAAAAGAAACAATTCAAAAATTGACAAAACAAAAAGTTGTTTTTTTGAAAAAGTAAACAAAATAGATAAACCTCTTACCACACTAACAAAGGAGAGAGAAACTCAAATTACAAAAATTGGTGTTGAAAAAGGAAATATCATGACAGACACAATTGAAATACATAACATAATGAGAAGTTACTTTGAAAATCTATACTCCAACAAAATAGAAAATATTGAAAATATTGACAAATTTCTAGAGACTTATGATCCTCCCAAACTAAACCTGGAGGACATACATAATTTAAGCAGATCACTTTCAAGTAATGAAATAGAAGTCATCAAAACCCTAGGAACCAGGATAGCCCAGTACCAGATTTATTCTCAGTCGAGTTCTATAAGACCTTAAAACAAGAACTCATGCCAATATTCCCTGTAATATTCCAGGAAATTTAAAAGGAGGGAACCCTTCCAAACTCATTCTATGAAGCAGTATCACTCTGACATCAAAACAAGACAAAGACACATCAAGCAAAGAAAATTTTAGTCTGATATCTCTGATGAATATAGATGCAAAAATCCTTAACAAAATTTTAGCAAATTGCATACAAAAACATATGAAGAAAATAGTGCACCATGATCAAGTGGGGTTCATCCCAGGGATGCAAGGATGGTTAAACATCTGGAATTCAATAAATGTAATTCATTACTTCAATAGACTAAATGTAAAGAGACATATAATTATTTCAATAGATGCACAGTAAGTATTTGACAAAGCACAACACCCCGTCATACTCAAAGCAATAAGAAACATAGGGACAGTAGTAACATATCTCAACATTGTAAAGTCTACTTATGCTAAGCCCACAGTCAACATCATTTTTAATGGAGAAAAACTGAAACTTTCCCTTACAAAACTGGAACAGAACAGGGATATCCTCTTTCACCACTTCTATTCAATATCATCCTTGAAATACTAGCCAGAGCATTAGACAGACCAAAGAAATTAAATGGACTCAAAGAGGAAAAGAAGAACTAAAAGTATCACTAATTGTCAATGATATGATTCTATATTTAGAGGATCCAAAAAACTACACCAGAAAACTTCTAGATCTAATAAATGAATTCACCAAAATAGCAGAATAGAAAATCAACATTCATAAATCTAAAGCATTTTAATTCATAAGCAATGTAATATCTAGAAAGGAAATAACTCTGTTCACAATAGTCTCAAAAAATAAAATATGTGGGAATCAATCTAATCAAAGAGGTGGAAGACCTCTACGATGAAATGGACATTAAAGAAAAAAATGGAAGAAGATCTTAGAACATGGAAATATCTCCCATGTCCTTGGATAGTAAAAATTAATATTATCAAAATGGCCATACTTCCAAAAGTGTTATACATATTAAACACAATTCAAATTAAAATCCCAATGACAATTACCATAGAAATAGAGAACACAATCATAAAATTCATGTGGAAGAACAAAAGACCCAGAATACAAAAAGCAATCATTTATAGGAAGAGTGATGCATGAGGTATCACAATACCAGACCTTAAACTGTACAATAGTGGAAGAGTAACAAAAACAGCATGGTATTGGCAAAAAATAGATAGGAGGACCAATGATAAAGGACAGAAGACACAGAGACATACCCATACAAGTACAGTTACCTCATACTAGACAAAGTTACCAAAAACTTACAATGGAGAAAAGATAGCCTATTAAACAAATGGTGCTGGCAAAACTGGCAATCATATGCAGTAAAATGAAATTTAAACCCTATCTCTCACCCTGTGCAAAACTCAACTCAAAAAGGACCAAGAATCTGGGAACTAGTCCTGATACCCTTCACCGAATAGAAGAAAATTTGACCCAAATCTCCATCACGGTGACTTAGGACAGGATTTTCTCAGCAAGACCCACATAGTGCAAGAAATAAAAGCAAGAATCAATAAATGGGATTTATTCAAACTAAAAAGTTTTTTTCTCAGCAAAGGAAACAATAAATAATGTTAAAAGAAAGGCTATAGAGTGGAGAAAATCTTTTCCACACATACTTCAGACAGAGCACTAATCTCCAAAGTCTATAAAGATCTTAGAAAACTTTACACCAAAAAATACAAAGAAACCAATCAATACACGGGCTAAGGAACTGGGGAGACACTTCACAGAAGAAGATATACAGGTGATCAACAAATACATGAAAAAGTGCTCATCATTCCTAGTACTTAGAGAAACACAAATTAAAATGACCCTGAGTTCATCAAACTCCATTTAGAATGACTAATATTAACAACACAAGCAATAATAAGTGTTGGCATTGATGTGGCAAAGAAGACACACTCATACATTGCTGGTAGATTTGCAAATTGGTGCAGCCACTCTGACAAGCAATATGGAGATTCCTCAGAAAACTTGGAATGGTTCTTCCATTTGACCCAGCTATTCCACTCCTGGGTTTACACCCAAAATACTTAAAATCAGCATACTACAGTGATGCAGTCACATCAATGTTCACAGAAGTTCAAGTCACAATAGCTAGGTTGTGAAACCAACTAACATGACCTTTAATAGATGAATGGAAAAAGAAACTGTGGTATATATACACAATGTAATATTATTCTAACATAAAGAAGAGTAAAATTATGGCATTTTCTGGTAAATGGATGAAGTTGGAAATTATCATGCTAGGTGAAATAGGCCAAGATCAAAAAACACAAGTCAAATGTTTTCTCTGATAAGTGAATGAGGATACATAATAAGGAGGGAGGGTGGGGGAAAGAAGAATGAAGGAACTTTATATGGTGTAGAGGAAAATGGAGCAGAAGGGGGTGAATGAATAGTAGAATGATACAGTATACCTATATGTATTAATACAAGAATTGTGTGAATCTACATTGTGTACAACCATAGAAGTGAGAAGTTGTACCCCATTTGTTTACAATGAATCAAAGTGCAGGGAATTGTCAGATATAATTGTACAACCATGAATCAAGAGATTACTAAAATGAAGAAACTGATTCAATAGTTCCAGGATGCAGCTTGGTTTTATGAAAATGTAACAATTTCTCTAACTATTCCAAGACCATAGTGGGATTAGAGAAAATTTTGAAAGGCAGTGAGGTTGACCACATAAAGGAAATATTTACTAGTGAATTTGAGTTCAAATATTTTATGGTATTTATGAATGTTATTAAAATATCAAATAGCAACAAAAATCTCATTTAAATATTTTGTTGTTTCTCAAATTAAACTTAATATATAAAACAAAAACTATACATATTTATGCAATAAAGTTTTGGTACATGTATATATTGTATAATGTTTATAACAGGATAAACATCTAGCTTTTCAAACAATTGTCATTTTTATTTAATTTTATTGGTTCTTTTTAGTTCTAAATGACACTAGAATCCATTTTCATGAAGTTATGCAAGCATAAAATATACTCTATTTTAATGAGAATGACAATTGTCTTGTGGGTGGGCATAATGGTGGAACTCATGTATTTTTACATGTATACACAGGAAAATTATGTTAGATTTTTCTACTGTCTTTTCTATTTCTATCCTCCTCCCTTCTTTTTTTCATCATTGTCTAATCTTATGAACTTTTCTTACCCTCCCCACTTTATGTTGTTTAGATTTTACATATCAGCAAAAAATTCAACCTTTGGATTTGGGAATTGGTTTATTTCACTTAGCATAATATTATTCAGATCCATCCATTTACTTGTAAAATCATGGAGTCATTCTTCTTTATGTCTGATTAACAATGCATTGTGTATATATGCCCTAATTTCTTTATACATTCATTTGTTGAAGAGCTCCTATATTGCTTTCATAACTTAGTTATTTTAAATTGTACTGCTATAAATATTAATGTGGCTGTGTCACTGTAGCATGTTGAATTTATTGTCCTTTGGGTATATATTAAGGAGTGGGTTTGCTCATTTTAATGGTGGATACTTTTCTTCAAGGACATCCATACTCCTTTCCAGAGGGGTTCCAACAATCTGCAGTCCCACCAGCAATGTGTGAGAATTCTGTTTTCTGCACATCCTCATGAACACGTGTTAATTCTATTCTTGATACTAACCATACTGAACAGATTGAGATGTAATGTCAGGGCACTTTTAATTTTTATTTCTCTAATATCTAAAGATGTTGAACAATTTTTGAAATATTTGTTGATTATTTCTCTATTCTTTGTGAAAGGTCTGCTCAGTTTCTTTTTCCCTTTATTGATTGTGTGTGTGTGTGTGTGTGTGTGTGTGTGTGTGTATGAGAGAGAGAGAGAGAGAGAGAGAGAGAGAGAGAGGGAGAGAGAGAGAGAGAGAGAGAGAGAGAGAGAGAGAGAGAGAGAGAGAGAAAGAGAGAGAGAGAGAGATTTCTGAATTCTTTGTACATCCTAGAAATTGACTATACAGGTAGCAAAATTCTCCCATTCTGTAGGTTCTGTCTTCATGTTTCCTTTGCTATAATAGTATTTAGTTTGGTCCCATCTAATTTATTACTGTTTATTTTTAGAGTCTTGTTCGGGAAATCAGTTCCTTTACAATGTGTTGGAGATCTGGGCCTAACTGCTCCTCTAGTAGGTTCTGAGTTTCTAGTAAAATTTGTAGGTCTTTGGTTTACTTAGTGTTAAATTTTGTGAAGGATGAAAAATAGGTATTAACTTTTATTGTATTACATTTGGATTTTTAGTTTTTCCAGCACCACTTGTTGAAAAGGTCATCTTTACTCCAGTGTGCACTTTTGGCCATCTTTTCTCCAGTGTGCACTTTTAACAACTTTGTCTATTATGAAGGAACTATATTTAAGTGGAATTAATCTATGCATCTTCAATTCTTTTCCACTTGTTTTCATGCCTATTTAGTTTTTTTTAACTATAGCTCTGCTCACTGATTTTTATTGTAGAGGTACTTCACCTCTTTATTAGATTGATTCCTAAGTAGTTTATTTTTTTGGAGGCTATTGTGAATGGAATAGTTCTCCTAATTTCTATTTCAGCTGTTTCATTATTGATGTATAGAAATTCAGTTGATTTATGGGTATTAATATTTTATGCCACTACTTTGCTGAATTTCTTCATGAGTTCTAGAAAGTTACCAGTTGATATTTTGGTACTAATTTGAACACTTTTTTCCTATTCATATCACTTTAATTTCTGTCTTTAGCTTAATTACTGTAGACAGGGTTTCAAGGAGTATGCTGAATAAAATTGGTAAATGAGAACATCCTTGTCGCTTCCTGTTTTCAGTGGGAATGATTTCAGTTTCTCCATTTAGAATGATGTTGGCCTTGGGATTGACCATGATGAACTATCATTTTAATGTGTTTTTGTATGCAATTTGCCAGTATTTTATTTTATTTTATTTTTTTTTATTTTTTTACGTTTACATAGGGTAATGATGTTTCTTTTTTTTCCCTTCCCCCCCACCCCTCCCACCCTTTTCCCTTTATACAGTCCTTCTTTCCTTCATTCTTACCGCTCTCCTTAGCCTAACTCTAAACCTAACCCTAAACCTAATGCTAACCCCTCCCACCCCCATTATATGTCCTCATCCGCTTATCAGTGAGATCATTCGTCCTTTAGTTTTTTGAGATTGGCTTATCTCACTTAGCATGATATTCTCCAATTTTGACCATTTGCCTACAAATGCCATAATTTTATCATTCTTCATTGCGGAGTAATATTCCATTGTATAAATATGCCACAGTTTCTTTATCCATTCATCAACTGAAGGGCATCTAGGTTGGTTCCACAATCTGGCTATGGTGAATTGAGCAGCAATGAACATTGATGTGGCTGTATCTCTGTAGTATGCTGATTTTAAGTCCTTTGGGTATAGACCAAGGAGTGGGATAGCTGGGTCAAATGGTGTTTCCATTCCAAGCTTTCTGAGGAATCTCCACACTGCTTTCCAGAGTGGCTGCACTAATTTGCAACCCCACCAGCAATGTATGAGTGTTCCTTTTTCACCACATCCTCGCCAACACCTATTGTTGCTTGTGTTCTTGATAATCACCATTCTAATTGGGGTGAGATGAAATCTTAGGGTAGTTTTGATTTGCATTTCTCTTATTACTAGGGATGTTGAACATTTTTTCATATGAATTTTTTGCATCTATGTTCATCAAGGATATTGAAATAAAGTTTTTATTCTTTGATGTGACTTTGTCTGAATTTGGTATCAGAGGGCTATTAGTTTCATAGAATTAGTTTGAAAGTATTCCTTACTTTTCTATATTGTGTAAAATTTTGAGGAGCATTGATGTTAGTTCTTCTTTAAAAGCCTGGTAGAACATGGTTGAGTATCCATCCAGAACTAGATTTTTCTTTTTGATAGGTTTTGTATGGCTTCTTCAATTTCATTACTAAAATTTGATTTCTTCAAATTTTCTAGTTTCTTCTGATTCAGTTTTGTTAGGTCATACATATCTAGGAATATTCTAACATACTGGAGTATAAGAACAATGTGCTTTCTGATACACCTCTCTACTTCTGTAGGGCTTTTGGTGATATATTCATCATGGATTTAAAAAAAATTACATTGTTCTCTCTTTCCTGTATTTAGCTGAAGCTAAAAATTTATTAAATTTGTTTAGTGTTTCAAAGAACTCACTTTTTTCAATGATCTTTGAATTGTTTTTATAAGGTTATATTTATTGAGTTGGACTCTTATTTTATTTCCTGGGTTCTATTGATCTTGTTATTGATTTGTTCTTCTTTGTCTAGGGCCTTATTTATGAAGACAACATGAATAATATATTTTCCCCAAACTTGCATCTTCATTCTGCGGATGTCTTTTTTCATGCATAAATCTTTTGAAGACAGCATATAATTGGGTCTTAATTTTCAATTCAATCTGCAAGTCTATGACTTTTTTGATGAATTTAGACAATTTGTGTTCACTATTATTATCAAAAGGTGCTTTTTTTATTTTTTGTTTATTTCTAGTTTTTACCTTGAACTGATTCTCCTTTGAGTATTCTTCTAGTGTTGTTTCTGATTTTCCTGGTTTATGTTTTTTCTCTATGTATTTTTGAAATATTTTATTGTGTATCTTTTGTAGTGTCATCTTTAACTGTGAATTCTTTAAAACTTTACCATGTAAATTTTTTATCTTATCTTCAAATCAAAATATTAATTTTCTTTATATAGTATTTTTGGTTGGCATCCATTTTCTTTAGAATTGGTATATAGTATTCTAAAGTTTCCTAACTTTTAGGGTCTGGGTTAAAAAATCAGCTGAGATTTGCATTGGTTTTCCTCAAAATGTGATCAGTCTTTTTCTCTTGCTGCTTGTAAGATTATATGTTCTGTATGTTAGATATTTTCAAAATTATGTGCCTTGAAATGGGCCCCTTGAAATTTTATGTATCTGGAGTTCTGTGTGCTTTCTGCATTTGATTTTTCTTTTCATTTTTAAGATTTTGAAAATTTTCTTATGTTAGTTTATTGTTAAGATTGTGCAGTATTTTGTCTGTATTTCAGAACCTTTATCTTAAAATTTCTGTTCATAGTCCCTTAATATCTTTTATCTGTAGTCATCCTTGTTTAGATTATATACTTTGTCTTCAAGCCCTGACAATCTATTTTCCATGTGGTCTAGTTTGTTAGTGATGCTTTTCAGTGGATTTTTGTTTGATTTATTACTACCTTCATTTTGAAAATTTCCAATTGAGTTTTCTTCAGGATTTAGATCTCCTTATTGAAGTTACCTTTCAATTCTTGTATTTTCTCTCTTAATTCATTTATTTTGTCATCTTTTACCTCAGATCAGTTGAACCATGAACTTTCTGAATTATAACTCTGGCCTTTCCTCTATTGTGTCAATGGAATCTGTTGTTGAGGTATTCTACGTTGTATGGAATGGTTTTTCCTTCATTTTCCATATTGATGTTGTGTGCACCCATTTATCTGGATGGATCTCAAGCAGTGGAGTTTCTACTTTGTAAGTCTATAGTGTCCCTCTATGTTATAGGCACCTCACAGTTTAGGGGCAGAGACCAATGGTAGTAAAAATCTATGCCAAGAATATACAGCAGTAGATTAGGTACTTATTTCCTATTTTGACATCTACAGTGATATGTGGTATGATATGCAGAAATAGAAGTATCAGCAATTTCCATTAGTAAAAGAGTAAGTAATCATAAATTATGTCTGACACAAAGTCAAACAACAGGTATTGTCTATGACTTCTGCCATGTTAATTACTGCTCTGGCATTGGTAGTAGTGGAAGACATTATACACATCAAGTAGGATTAAGAGATGTTAAAGATCCATTTGGTATGTGGAAAAAGGAGATAGGAAGTAGAAAATGTGTGCAATTTTAAAGGGTAAATAGGGCAGATGGAAAGGTAACATAGGATGTCATATTAATGAGGAAGTGGGAGACAATAATAGAAGAAAGAATATAAAGGAAGAGTGGGAAAGAATTTGGTGGTTCACAATAGAAAATGGAGAGGGGAAAAGAGACATAGAATACAGTGGTGGAAAAAAGTATACTAAACAAAATCAAACTATGCTAATCAAAAACTTTGACCCTCAAGAAACTGACCATGAAAAATAACAACCTTCAACAAAAGGACTAGAAATTAGGAAGAGTACCAAGTCTTTATATGTATAGGTTTTCTTGAACCAATCAGTACATATTCAAGTAAATCAAAACACCAAAAACAAATTAAAAACATAACCAAAAATTTAAAAAAGTGAAAAACCTGGATGAAAAGTTAAGAAATTTTGGAGTCATTTTGACTGTATTGGGCAAATAGTGAGCATATGTGTTTGCTCTCTATCCACAACTGATTTTTTCTCCTCTTGAGGTGTGAACTGAGTGTGGGTGTATGGGGTGTGGGCTGTCGAGCCCTTCCTTTGTATTGTGTTGCTCACCATGTTGCCAACTGGGTTCTAAGACTTCTAAATTTGTCTTCTTGTGAGATAGATAAGGGGTGAAATGGGAGAAGCTGTCCACCCATTACTAGTGTGTGCTCTGCACTGGGTTCTATGAGAGAAGGTTCCATGGGTGGAGTTCCTGATTTCAGGGACTTAATTTTAGTGAGGTTCTAGTTGCTTTATTTGTGGTGTGTTGCTAGCATTGTTGAATTGATAGTCCTCTAAAATCTGGCAGATATCAATCTGTAATGGACTGGACACTTCAGGTGGTGAAATATTGGACTGATTGGGCCAGCCTGTGGGCCAGAGAGCAATGCAGAGGCCTGGGTCAGATTGAACTGGCAGGGACATTGCAGCCTGGCACACTGGGTTATGGACAAAGCAGAGAAATTGCAGGCATAGTTGGTCAAGCAGTGGGCAGGGTGTGAGGTTTGAGGGTTTGGAATACTGGGTTTCTGGGGTAGAGACCCCAGGCAGATTGTGGTCACAGGGACCAGACAGATAGGGCAAGCCAGGAGCACTTGGATGTCAGAAAACTGCCAGCAACAGATAGGCCACTATAATGGGTGGAAGCCAGGGACTCAGCATGTGCCAAACTAGGTGGGTTCAATGGTAAGGTGGGTGCTGTGGTCTTGGAAGTGCCCAGAACCAGTCAGGTAGTTAATCAGAGATCTATGTGCCCTGAAACTCACATAAAATATCTGGTTCATTGTAGCTGGCCTTATGAGCTCCTTTGAGACACAGGACTCAAAGAACTGAAGAGAGTTGGGTTCTCCCTACCTCCCCAACTGGAGTTTACCTGGGAAGAAATGTTCTTGGTTTCTTCTTTTCCTGGGTTTGTTAATCTCAGTTAAGTCTTTGCTAGGCTCAGATAGGTTTATGCAGGCCTAGTCATAATCTTCCAAATCTGTTTCCACTCTCCATTGGAACAGCTGTTGTTTACTCTCAAGATGACTCCTGGTTCAGTTCTCCAACGATGATTGGTAAACTCAGGGTAACTTTTTTAGATCAATTTAATGAGTTGAACAGTCTCTGGTTCAGCAAGAGAACATGGACCCTCCAGTCTCAAGATTGTTCACTCGGAGCCTAAGAGAGAAGTACTATTTTCACCACTTGGGTTCTGGGTAAGTGAGCTAGGAGAAATGCTGCCTCACTCTAACACACCATCTTGTCTGCCTCAATAATAATCTTTATTTTTTAAATTTATTAAGTGTGTACATAACACTATGTTTTTTTTATATCTTAAGTCATAAAACCAAAAATAATGTGGTTAGTAGTAATGACATTCATTTTTATGATACTTTATGAAGTATCCATGTTAGAGTTCAATATTTACCAAATATTCATTTGATCTGAAATTCATATTTAAGAAAATATTAAGGTCAAAAGAGAGTTTGAATGTTAAAACAATTAACAGAGCAGGGCACTTACTATAAATGAGAAGAGCAATGGAAATGAGAAGACAACAAATTCAATTGGATCAAATATATTTATATTTTATGTGCACAAACATAAAAATATCAACTTTTTATACATTAAAATAATTTTTCATGTAAAGAAAAATTAAAAATATTCAAGTTTTAAAAACAAAAATCAATTTGTGATAGTTAAAGAAATAATTGTGTCACACACAGTAGCACATACGACTTATCCCAGCTGTTTGGGAGGAGAAGGCAAGAGGATTTTGATTTCAATGCCACCCTATGCAAAATAGCAAGACCCAAAGCAACTTAGTGACACTCTGACTCAATATAATAAATAAATAAATAAATAAATAAATAAATAAATAAATAAATAAATAATTAAGTAAGACTATATTGTTCAAAGGGACCCTGAGAAGGATGACAAATATTTTCTCAAACAATATTTTGTTTAAGGAGATGGCAATGCCCCATGAAGAAACAATATATCCTTAAAAGTGAAATATTAATAGGGTTGAAATATCTTGTGGACAAGTTCCTAAAAGATGAATTTGGTTGGATTTGCCAAAAACCCTGCAATAACCCAATCTTCTGTTACAAAAAAGAAAAAAATTAGAAACCCACTGACACATACTAATTTGGGCAAGATTTGAAAGCTAAAACTAACACAATTTCAGATATCCATCCAATAGTACCAAATCCATATACTTTACTAATAGTAATGCCAGGTAACAATGATTTGTTAAGTACAATTTTAAGAGATGAGTTCCTTTGCACTCCTCTGATAAGGTATTCCTAATTAATGCTCTTGAGTGACAAGACTTCAATACAAAAGTGAAAAGTCAGTATTGCTGGGGTTTCTTCCATAGAGATTTAATTATTTGTAATTTTTTGAATAGAATTCTACCAAAATTGTTATCTGAGGGTTATGAGTGGATTAAGAAATCCTTTCTCAATATGAGGATTATCTGCCTATAGCCAAATCCAACTATGAACTCAGCTTTTCAAATACTATATTGTTGCAGGAAAACAACTCACCTCATGTGGATATGAGATATCCACTAAAATGATTGAGTTTTGTAAACATGTCACCTATCTGGGATTCCAGATTATCCAATGGACCTGAATTTTGATGTCAGATATAAAGAAGGCTATCTTAAGCCTTATTGAGGTCAGGAACTAGAGACAGGTACATGGGTTTCTGTAAATGTCAATACTATGATTGGATATTATTTGTCCCTCAAAAACTCATGCATGAGACAATGCAAGAAGGTTTGGATATTAAATGATTAGGTTATGAGAGTATTGCCTATTCAGTGCAATAAGTCTTAGTTAGGGATGGAATGGTAACTCCAGGCAAGTAGGGTATGGCAGGAGGAGAAGGGTCCCTAGGAGCAGGCCTTTAAGAATTATCTTTCATCCTTGTTGAGCAGAGAGCACTCTGCTCACACCATCTTCTCAAACACTTTTATACATCACACTCTCCTGCCACGATGTTCTGCCTCACCCCAGTCCCAGAGGAATGGAGCCAACGATCTCTGAACTGAGACTTCTGAAACTTTTAGCCTCATAATAAACTCTTCCTTCCCTAAAATTGCTCTTGTACAGAATTTTGGTCACAGTCATAAAAAAATCTGACTAAAACAGTCAGATCCTGGTCTTTAATTTTGGACTAATATGTAAACTCCTGTACTAGGCCTTTAAAAGGAAAAAATAAAACATTTGATTTGTACACCAGAATTCCAATCTGCCTGTGAGAAGTTAAAAGATACTCATGACTCTTCCTTCCCTACACCTACCTGACACAAAATGTTATAAGACTATATAATAAAGATGAGAAACAAGGTACAATCCTTGAGGTTCTCAGTTTGACCATACAATGAAAGGAAGTTTCTCCTTCCCTTGGAGTGTGATTGCGAATTGTGATCCAGCACAAGAGGTTGAGAAACACATTCTCAACCTTTGCTTTAGGGAAAAGTACATCTCAACAGAGTACAGCACAGATGAGAAATTTCAAAAGATTTCACAAAGGAGGAAACATTAAAATTGCAAATAAATGAATATGAGTATAAAACAATACTATTTAAGGACATTGAAATTCAAGCTAAAAGACTATTATATACTCACCAGGAAGGAAAAAAGAAAGAAAGAAAGAAAAACAATCACACACATGCAAAAAACTAATGGTCACACAGGAGTTAAGTGATTGGAATTGTCAGACCTGCTGTGGTAAGGTAAAAATTAAAGTTGGTTTGGAAAATGGCATGGTACTTTCTACTCAGGCACATACTATGAACCATTAATTATTCCCCTATATAGAAAAGAAGTGGTAAAATGATTATAACATAATGCTCTAACTGGAACACACCACTACTGATTTTACCACTGGGATAGTTTCTCCAATTGCCACCACACTGTGCAGGCTAGGACCCTTCAACCTGGATGATGGGACCCAGTTTTCACATAAGTACAAACAGAGCCCCAGCACCATCTTGGAGAAAAGCATAGGACAGTGGTCTAATTAGCACCAAGAACTTGAAGGATAAAGCAAAATGGAAAGAGAAAAATAAAGAAGTCATAGAGGAGGCTAAGAAGGGGGCTGAGGAGGAAAAAGTAACTGCTGAGAATGAAGAGAGGAATAAGCAATATGCAGAAGATGAGGAAGAACAGGAGAAATAAGATTAAGTAAATTCCAATTGGCAGAAATCAGAAAATTGGGTGACAGCAGTACAACCCTTCCAATTGGTTTGGGATGGAATGCCCCTTGAAAAGTGAGAGTGGGAAAAAACTAGGGTGCAAACATTTTACCTGCTTGGAGCTTGAAGAACTGCACAAGAAGTGCCATTCTTTTTACTCCAGCCTTCTCATTTCCACCTGTCTATATGCTGACACTCCCCACTAATTCTCTCCTTGTTACACCATCTGGCCTGTTCCATTTGAGCTTTCCTCTGGTAACAAGTTGTACTTCTCCCCTTGCTTGCTCTTTTGCTCCCTCATACCACTTATATTCTCATAGCCTCTCATAGCAGCCTCCAGCCTTGCATCCTGCTCCAGCCCTCTCTAGATTTATCTCACAACTTCTCCTATCAGCTAGCAGGAGGCTGGGGTGAGGTCAGGGTCAGAAACAAACCCACAGCTTCCACTTTTTCCTCCACTTTTTGCATTATTAACTTCAGAGGGAGTAATGCTTCTCTTTTACTTTTTGCTTACTTCGTTTTTAAAAAAGGATAAATAGTACTATGTAGAAAAGTAAGAGAGTACTTACCATCAGACATTATGGAGGGGTACTAAGAAAAAGATGACATAAAGGTGTTTTCAGGGCATAATTAATGTTCTATTTCTTGATGTAAGCAATATTACATGTTATTTTTCCTTTGTGGTAATTCAGAAAATTCCATAATTTCTATGTGTGCCTGTTCTTGCTGTGCTTAATAAAATCAAATTTTTACATGAATGACTGCGAGGAAGAGCAAATGAAGAGATTTTAAATGACATTTGGGAACATTTTATTTTTAATTTATTTTCTTTTTTCTAATTACTTGTACATGGTAGTAGTATGCATTTATACATTTTGTAGATCTCACATAAATGGAATGTAATATCTGGGAACATATTTTAATAATGTACACAAAAATTTGGTTGATTGTGGTGCTGGTTTCATGAATATGTACATAAGCCACAATATAAAAGTACATACTTAAGATATGTGCAGGTTAATATGTGCCAATTAAACCTCCATAAGACTGTTAAAAAAGTGGGATGTGTCCAAAGCTAATGTTAAAAATGAAATATAGAGACATAAATTAGTAAACCAAAAACTGACTAGGAATTTATTAGCAAAACATTCATCTTAATAGTTTGAAACAAATAAATTTTATAAAAGTAAGAGTAGAGAAAAGAAAATCCTAAGCAAAAGAGTAAAATTAGAAGATATCAAAAATAAACATAACACAGAATCAGCAAAGTCAATGATGGTGCTTTTAAAAGGCAAAGGAGCCAGATCTAGTGGAGCAAGTGTGTATTCCAAACAACTCAGGAGACTTAGACAGGAGTATTAAGAGTTCAAAGACAGTCTCAGTCACTTAGTGAATCACTTAGTAACTCAGAGAGACCCTGGTAAATTCAATAATTCAATAAGTAAAAATTATATCAATTATATGCCTAGGTAATTGCATATATATGCATATATATATATAATGATGTCTCACCTGAAGTGAATATATTCTGTGAAATTCATTCTAAAATGATTCTGCTATTTTCCAAATACCTGAGTGTAATGACAAATATCCAGTTGGGACAGATTACTACATGGTGAGGCCTTTTGATATATCCATTCCAATGTTTTACATGAAATCTACCACTGACCAAAACACCAAAATGCCAAAATAGACTGATGTTATAAAGTTAAAGCAATCAGGGTAGAGCTCATGATAAAATTAGTACATGGTGGAAATCAAGACAAAACTCTTAATAAGTATTTTGCTCTTTAGACAGTTTTAAATCATATAGATTGTAGTGTAGGAAAGAGGAAAATGGCATTCTTTCCAAAGAAAAATTCTATAATATGGGAATGTATGTATGATAGTAAAAATGCAATTGTATGCTTTACTCATACCACATAACCCATTTTCACATACTAAATATAATTATAAGAATTATGAAAAGTGAAATATAAAAGAAAATATAAAGCATCCAAATTTGACATAAGAAAGTGAGAAAGGATGCATATGGTGATGCACAACAGAAATATCCAGTGTTCTAGAGGCTAAGACAGGAGGATCACAAGTCTATGACCAACCCAAGAAATTTATCAAAATGTGTCTGAAAATAAAATTTTAAAAAGATCTGAGGATATAGCTCAGTAATAGAACACCAGTTTTAATCCCCAATATCAAAAGAGGGGAAAAGAACAACAAAAAAAGTATTTATTTTCAAAGTTACACAAAATATTTTTAAATTCATAAATTGTAAAATATTAAAATAAAAATTCCATTCATCAAATAATTCCATTAAATGATGCAAGGACACATGACCTAATCACCTCATATATAAACAAACACTTAAAATAAGAAAACTACAGACTGCAAAAGAAAAGCAGGCAAGAGACTTGAACATTCACTTAAAATAGACCATATATAAGTGTTCCATAATCATGAAAAACTAAAAATCTTTAGAAATAAGGTAATGTAAAATAAGATCACATCACATACACAGAGTTAAATAGTATTGTTGAACATGTGGAAGAAAGGCATTCTCATAAATGGATGGTATAGTTTTAACTGTTATTATCCATGGGCAGAATTTTTTTTAATCAAACATACATGATACACCACCAGAAGAAAGAGAGATTGAAATGACAACACCTGGACATATAAGGACATAACCATATTTCTCCTGAGTTGAAACCCAGGAGCATGATTAAAGGGGGTGTATACTTATGAATAAATCAATAATAAATAAATAATCAATTAATAATAAATTGTGAAAAATAATGGTTCTTGAAGGTAGATACATTTTTTATATTCAGTTTGACATGTACTTAAAAACACCATGTATATTTTAAAAAGTTGTCACATGAATGCTGTATTTCATATGTAAGAATATTTTAAAATGTGCAGAATTTGAGAAAAATAAAAATACAAAGAAGTACATCAAAGAACCAATTGCACACCTTATGTATAGATGGTAAAACTATCATAAAATGACCATTTCCTTCTAATCAATTATAATAATAGCCCAATAAAATTAAAGAAGGGAACAATGTAAAAACATTCAAAATTCTCCAGGAAGGTTATATATATATATATATATATATATATGATTTTTATATGTATAAGAATATATATATATATATATATTAGAAAGCCCTGTCTCAAATTTTTAAAACACAGACTGCGTATGTAGCTCATATTTAACATGCCCCTGTGTTAAATCCCCAGTACCACAGAAAGAGGCAAAAGCAAAGGCTTTTGTTGTTATTATTTATGAGAATTTCTCATGATAGGAAAGTAGAGAAAAATCACTTGGCCTTTGTAAAATTATGTGCTTGTATTCTCCTTTTGACAAGGTCAATTGTCTTGTCAAACTGTGTTTGTGTTGAGAGTTCCCCTGATGAAAATTATGTGAGAAATTTCTCTTTCCCTCTCTGCTCTTTTTCTGGTACTGTTTCAGAACTATTGATATGAGAATCCCACACCTGGAATATCTAGTGTCTCCTGAGAGTCTAGTGAATATCAGTACTTGGGTCTTATCTTGTTAGACAGTAGACTTAGTTTAGGGAGTATAGTTTTTAAGAGAATAGCTGAGTGCCCTAAAGCTAGAAGAAATCTGCAGTACCCCTCATCCAAAATGCACTTGAGTATATATATATAATTAGCCAGGAAATCTCTGAAATATGAAAGCAAAGTACTAGTTATCATTACCTGATACTAATGTATGTTATAAAATTATAATATTATGGTAATATAAAGACCTAGAAATCACAATAGAGAAAATTAGATAGGTAAATTCATATGTATCTAAATATTGTTTTTATTGTTAAGTGCAATAAAAAGGCCTATATAAATACAATCATATCAAGAAAAGTATTTAATGTGAATGATAATCCAACCAGAAGGTAGACATTAGAACGAGAGGCTCAGACCACTGGTTGGAATTGTGTGCAGAATGTGCATGACACTGGAATTATACCCCAGCACCATCCACCAGAAAGCAGATATTAAGAGGGATGATTATAATAATATAGCAGAATATGAAACTCCTGATTCTTGGTCCACCCATGGATATACCAAATAAATATTTACTATTGTTTTGAATCTCTCTTAAATTTATAAATTAGTTAGAGGCATATAAAACAAAATTATCTACCATCAGATGAGTATGAAGGTTTGGGTTATATTAGGACATTAGCATTCCTAGAGTAATGATCCTTATAACTGGGATGGGATAGTTAAATCCACTGTCACCCTGAGTAGAGAAAGACAGTTTGGGTCATAAATATATTACATTTAATTCTAAATTTCCTGTAGTTTGAAATTTAATTTAACCAGTACACACAGAGAAAGAGACTAGATATTCATGAGCATAAAGATCAGAGAAAAGGAGTGGTTTCCTATGAAAATGCAAGATCCTTGTGTTTTATTTCATGGACCAGGGAAGAAGTGAAGTTAAAACTCAATGGTCCCAATTTTCCCTAAAAGACATTTGTCAGCATAATCTGCAAAAGACTGTTGCTCACAGTTGAGTTTCTATCTATCCAGCACCAAAGAGTTAATAAGGGAAATATATCCCCTGGCTGTCAGCCCAAGTGGTAGTGAAGTACTTCATGAGCCCTCTTCCTTGGCTCACCTCACTAATAACTCCAGAACTAAGCAATTTTTTCTGTAAGGAATTTGTTTGAAATTCAAATTTTCCATCCAATGGACTACATCCTAAACCTCCAGGCTTTGGAACAATGACAAATGCACATGAGCTTATCTCAGTAGATCACAAACAAGAGGCTCCATATTTGTATGCAAGAATTTCTATGGGCTAAAATCCCCACCAGGAGTGAAGATAAAGAAATAAAAGTATAGATCCCTATTTATTTCTCAAATAGAATCTTATCACCTTCATTCAATGAGTATAAGACAACCTTGATTCTAAAAATATTGCACCATGAATTAGTGCATCAT
Organism: Sciurus carolinensis; assembly: GCF_902686445.1. Classification (NCBI taxonomy): domain Eukaryota; kingdom Metazoa; phylum Chordata; class Mammalia; order Rodentia; family Sciuridae; genus Sciurus; species Sciurus carolinensis. The sequence continues at coordinate 3,808,173 of NW_025920105.1, read as the reverse complement.
TCTACTATAAGAGTTTCTGTGACCTGAGTGCATCTGTTAGAATGGCTACTATCAAAAAGTGGAATAACAAGTACCCCAAATATATAGACATGGAAGAAAGAAACACTTTAAAGTGCTAGAAATAAATTTAGTAAAACCAATTTTTAAAAAGACTTGAAAGTTGAAAGTTCTTTAATAACTAACAGAATAATAATAATTCTGAGTGCATTTCCAAAGTATTTGAAAACAGTGTGTTAAATAAAGGGTTGCATTCTCATCTTCACTATAGCAGTATTTGCAGTAGCCAAGGTCAGGAAACAACTCAAGTGCATTTTGGATGAGGAGTACTGCAGAATTCGTCTAGCTTTAGGGCACTCAGCTATTCTCTGAAAAACTATACTCCCTAAACTAAGTCTACTGTCTAACAAGATAAGACCCAAGTACTGATATTCACTAGACTCTCAGGAGACACTAGATATTCCAGGTGTGGGATTCTCATATCAATAGTTCTGAAACAGTACCAGAAAAATAGCAGAGAGGGAAAGAGAAATTTCTCACATAATTTTCATCAGGGGAACTCTCAACACAAACACAGTTTGACAAGACAATTGACCTTGTCAAAAGGAGAATACAAGCACATAATTTTACAAAGGCCAAGTGATTTTTCTCTACTTTCCTATCATGAGAAATTCTCATAAATAATAACAACAAAAGCCTTTGCTTTTGCCTTTTTCTGTGGTACTGGGGATTTAACACAGGGGCATGTTAAATATGAGCTACATACGCAGTCTGTGTTTTAAAAATTTGAGACAGGGCTTTCTACGTTGCCTATGCTCAACCTAAATTTCTGAAGTTGACCTAAGAATTGCAATCTTCACGGTTTAACCACCTGAGTCTCTGGGATTTTACACATTTGTCATTGCACCCAGCCAGAAAATAAATCCTGTAGAAAGTTCTATCTAGTTCTTGATTTAAAAGAAAGAAAAGAAAAAAAATAAAGGATTTTTAAAAATACTGTGCTCATTTGAAATGTAATAGGGAAAAATAATTGATAATATTGAGTATAGGGGAAGCTGTCATTGAAAATATGAACAGGGAGCTGGAATATTAGATTTTATTGATATATATATATATATATATATATATATATATATATGAGTTGCAATTCTGATGATCTTCTCTCTCCACAATCCACCACACAATCTGGGAATGTGCTGAAATAATGGCATATATGTGCTCAGATAGGACTTCAGATTGTGGCTGAAAATATTCTGCAGAAACAAGACAACCTGTTGTGGACATATGTCCCAATTGAGTGGCAAGTGAGGATTCAGTATTAAAGATCAACTCCTTATTTTGCAATTTGGCCTTAGACATAACTGCCAGACTATGATATTTTTCTTCCTATGGTGAAAGTCCCTAAATGAGCAAGTGAACATATAATCAAGATAATATTGTTGCAGGCATGGTGGCACACACCTATAATCCCCACAGCTTTTAAAGCTCAGGTAGGTGGACTGCAAGTTTAAAGTCAGCCGCAGCAATTTAGCAATAACCTGTCATTAAATAAAATTTAAAAAGTGCTAGGAATGTGGCTCAGTGGTTAAGTGCCCCTGGGTTCAATCCCAAGTACAAAAAAAGTTGGGTCTAATTTAAAAGACCAAACACCTTCACTACACCACATGACTCATACAAATTTTCTTATTATTTTAGAACTTGGTTAGTGGCACTTATTAAATAAACGCAGGATTTCTGTGTGTGTGTGTGTGTGTGTGTGTGTGTGTGTGTGCATGTGTGTGTGTGTGATTTTAATATTTTTTGCTTGCTTTCTGGTATCTGGAATGGAATGGACCATGACCAGCATTTGGAGGGAGAAAACCTACCTCTGGAAGCTTTCTGCTTAAAGCTTCCTGCTTTCATTCAGGGCAGTGTCTCTCCAGTTTCTTGAATCTAAGAAATAGAGATAAGGAATTGTATTACTCACCTGAAAGAAAAGAAGGTAAGAGAAATGCCTGAACCTTTGTGCATATATAAAATAAGCACATATATTTCATATAAACAAAACCTTTTTATATACCTGATTGTTTATGGGACTCCTTTTCTAGGACCTGGGGAAATTCTGGTTCAGTTTATAACAAGGAATGACACCAGTCAAAAGTAATTTGAACCCTCATGTACAAATCAGCAAAAAAAAAAAAAAAAAAAACAGATTTCTATGTCATTTTCTGAACAGCTAATAGAGGTATGGAGCAGACAACCCTTTTATTGGGGACATGAAGTAAAAGCAGTGTGAGGAAACACAATTATTTGTACAACCATGAGCCACCAGTGAATTGGAATTTGGAATTCAGACAAGGAAGATTCAACCTTTTATGTTGCCTACAGTGAAAAGTTTATTGCAAACTTTGAAAAGAAAATTCATGTAAGTGACAGATAATGATTAAACAATTAGTATCTGCAGTGTTTTCCAGGTGGTTTGTCATTCATGGCCAAAGCACATACATGTATTACTCGCCTCCATGAAAAGCATTTTCCATTTGTGTTCCCTAAAATTATTTCCCATTATAGAGATGAGTAAACACAGTTTTCTGAATATTAAATGTCAACTCAGCTGCACAAAGAGAACTACCCAGAGACAGAAGTATATGAAAACCCTTCAGAGTGCCTCAGAGGCTGATTTGCTCCTGATGTAGAGATGTGTCTGAAGAAATATGGTCACTCAATTTTGAAGAGACTATCTAGAAAAGACATCCCAGGACCAACACAAATGTTTTTTTTCTACTTTTGTGTTAAGTAACTCTTCAAATACTGAGCTATCAACATTGATTCCTTATAAGGTAAGAGTGTGGAGATTTCAGGGTGCAGAAAAGTACATCACGGACCAGAAACTGAGTATGACTCAGAAGAGAAATAAATCTAAAAGACTCATAAATTTTAAAGAAAATATATGGAACTATTTCTAAAAACAAATGCCCATTTGTTGCTATCTCTATAACATATAATTCAGAAAACAATAGATTATAATGCATATTTCTTGGAATGCCAAATCTTATCCTACATGATTTTGTACTAAAGTCAAAAATCCAGATAAGGCAATGCATGATTCACTGTCAAAAACATTACATAATATCTTCAAGCAAGTTGTGGATGTTTTTGTGAATGTGTCATTCAACAATTTACTTAACGAATGATGTTGAGGAAATAAGGAAGTGATATTTTCCTTATTTATATTTCCTGCTAGAATTTGAAGAGAAGCCCTAGAATTTTATTTGAAATAACCTCCAAATACAAAGCATACAAGATATATACAATACAAACTCAGGGGAATAAAAATGTAAATTTTTTTATTAATTAAATGCAAAACCTTTTTTTTTCTTGAAATCCAATTTTATCTGTCTTTTTGGATATATTTTCTTAACTTTGAAGCCAGAAACCACAAAAGAAATGCAGGCAAATGTCTTGAACTGCCAGTTAATACAGGGAATATCCATATCTAAATCTTCAATAATTATAAAAAAGTCAAAATCTAAAGGAATATTTAAAATATTTAGAGAAATTTAAAATTCCATCACAGACAAAATAATATTGATGGTGATATAAAAGACATGAATATTCATAAACTCAAGGAGTTTATTATTATTTGCAGAAAGTTTTGCTATTGAAAATGTATAATGCTCACTGTTACAGAGACTTCCTAAAATTACATCATATATGTGACCATGATAACAGGTAAGAACACAACAGTACTCATCCAAACACCAACCATACAATCCCAAGGGCAAGGTTCAAGTGATTGCAAATTTTGGAAGAGATAAAAAATTATCTGTGTGAAAAATGTTTACTAGGAGCAAGTCAAATTTTTAGTTATAGTATATTCAGTTTAAGAAATAGTATACCTCATTTAAACTAAAGAAGAATTCTCTTAGATTTGATATCTCCTTGTAGACCACAAGTTACTAGAGGTCAAAGCTGTTGCCAACCAAGGATAACCTTTGTAATGTTGGCTATGGGTTTATAGTACCTCAGAGTCTAGGATCTGAAAATATATCTGAAGTTTATGCAGTACATTACATCCATGTGTGTGTGTGTTTATGTGCATGTGTGTGTAGCCTGTCTGCATGGACACTAAATCAGGTTTTTGTTATTATAATGAAATACCTGAGACAGACTACTTTATAAAGAAAAGAGGTTTACTTGGCTCAGTTTTGGAGGATGGATATCCAAACAGGATTTTGTAGGCTTTGGCAAGGGCTCCTCTGCCTGCATCACACCATGGTGGATGTACGTGTGTATCTCTATGCCTGTGGTCTCTCTCTTTTCTTTTTTTTTAATTTATTTTTATTGTAAACAAATGGGATACATGTTGTTTCTGTTTGTACATGGAGTAACAGCATACCATTTGCATATTCATACATTTACATAGAGTAATGTTTGATTCATTCCATTATTTTTCCTTTCCTCCACCCATCCCATCTCACTTTTCCCTTTATACAGTTCCTCCTTCCTCCATTCGTACCCCTTCCCTCCCCCCATTAAATGTCATCATACGCTCTATGTGAGTCAGACTTCCCTGCACACCTGCAGGTTGCCCTATACCTTAAAACAGGTTGCCCTATACCCCAACATGACTGCTTGCTCAGTGGGGTCAGTCTTTTGTGCACTCCAGTAGGTGTATACTTAGACCCTCACACTGTCTGCTTGCTGTCATTCCAAGGCCCCAGAGAGAAACTCATTGGAAAGTGAATCTGGAGAAGTTGACAGCATCCTGTGGGGTCAGAAAGCAACCAGCAAGACCTGCCACCACTCTAAGCTGTTCACAGGAGCCAGTTCATGTAGTAGGGTTCTGTAAGCTAGGAGGAGACATGTGAACCAAGCCACAGATCCATTTTTTGCCATGTGTTACAGCCTTCAAGAGGCATTCAGAGAAGAAAATAACTTTATGTAAAATGGAAACATCTATAGCAAGATTCCAATTTTGGAACAGTATTCAGAATAGAAAAGGTGTTAATCATTATTTTTTAAAGTCAGTCAAGTGGTAAAGAGGAACCAAGAGGCAGGTCTGTGTCAGTTTCTTCTCAAGTGCCCTCTCCTGGGCAGTACTACTAAGTCTCTATTGCTAAGGTCCACCTGGCTCCCCAGCATGACATCTTATGCTTCACAAGGGATTCTGTTCTGTGTTGGTGTTCTGAGGAACTGGAGGGTGAGGTTTGAAGACCACGGTCTTATTTTTCATCCTTTATGTTAGGATTTCTTATAGGATTGTAACTGGGAGAAAGAGAGTCAATATTCACAGCAGCAACTCTCAGCTTCTGGAGGCCTCAGAGTCTTGATGCATTTGAGAAGATCTCAGATGCATAACAAGTGGACAGCTGTTACTAGAGCACCATGAGCCTCAGGCCTACCCATGGGACATCTGCCCTGTGGAGGCTCCTCAGACCTCAGGAGATCATATGGAGAAGAAGCCAGCAGCTTGTTAGAAGGAAGACAGGCAGGTGTGCAGGCCAGCTCCATCTTCTGTCAACATGATCCTGATGGTTGGGAGCTCCATGTCCATCCCAAGGATTCACTGGCCTCCCTAGACCTCTGCACTCCAACTGTCCCAGGCACCAGATCAACAGATGTGGGTGGTTTTGATGGTAAATTTATGTTGTATCCTTCACAGATTATTTTTTATAAAGAATTAAAAGACGTTCAGCAGAAGGAAGAAGAAGAATAAACTTAAACTGATGTCCTCTCAGAATCGACTGGTGTCAGGAGGCTATAGAGTGCCACCTTTACATGCTTAAAGAAAACTGTGGTTTAGAAATTGAAAGCCACTGAAGTCTCTCTCAAAATGAAGATCCCAAGGTTGGCATGGTGGTCATACCTGTATCCCCAGGGATTCAGGAGGATGAGACAGGGGGATTGCAAGCTCATGTTCGGCTTCTGCAACTTAGAGATTCTATGTCAAAATTTAAAAAGAAGGGCTCTTCCATTTGCATACATGATTACATGACCAATGTAATTCTACATCATGTACAACCACAAGAATGAGAAGTTCTATTCCACATATATATAATATGCTGAAATTCATTTTATCATGTACAACTAATAAGATCAAATTAAAAATGATAAAAGAAGGGTTAGGGTGTGCCTTGGTGGGAGAGTAGCCTTACGTTCAATCCCCAGCACTGAAAAAACAAACTGACACAAATATACCTGGGATACATGGGCAATGTGTCACAGGGACATCACGTGGCAAGAGAAGGTAAGGGAGTTAAGGAGAAAGGAAATCAGAGGAAGTCTCACTACACAATTTTTAAATTTTCCTTTTCTACACCTTTTAATACATTAAGTCCCAGATTTTCAAACTTGTAAATATTTCAATGAAATTGACACAGGTGCATTACATTCAAGCTCTAGAGGTAAACTTCATTTATATGTACCTTCCAGATATATAAAAATATACATGGATTTTTCATATGTTCCAACAATTCACCTATTACTTTTATGAAAAGAAAAGAACACTAAGAATGCAGCATTTACTTCAAGGGGACCAGAAATGGTGTGTATGCTTTTCAGTTTTACAGGGGTCCTGTATGCACAATAATGGGTCACACAGGTTGCATGACCTGGGGGAGCCAGGTGCTCTCACTCTAGTGAAAGGTACACTTCTGGGGTTCACCTTTCCTTCTGGTCTCCTGCTTCTGCCTGAAGAATGTCCCTGGCCATACCTTCAAGGAATATATCCTGGAAATTCTCCTCCACTTTCTCATGAGAATGTCTTTGTTTTCACATTTATGAAGGGTCCTCACACAGGCAGAATTCAGAGGATTTCTCCAACTTTGCATTAATTTCATGAGTGTTTTCCTCTCTGATGTGGAGTGTTGTTATACAAGGATTTAGAGTCAGTATCTGATAACTCCAGAGTGTGTGTTGTGTTCAGGTTGGTCTCTGTTCCTTCCATAAGACTCTTGTTCTCTGTATGTTGAGAACATCTGGATTGTCTCCCGAATGCTGTGGCTTGCATGTTGTATGGACTCTGTATTTTCACAATTCTTTGGAGAATGAACAGTTTTGTTTCTGCAAGAAAATGTCCTGAATTTTCTCCCATGTGTGTGGCAGTTAATCTGTGTCACACTTTCCTTTATGGCTTGGTTACTGAAACTGGGGGCTCTTCACCTCTCAAACAGCAGAATCAGAGAAAACACACTGTTTCAAGAACAAGACTCTGCATGCTCATATGTGAGTGTAAGGGAGGCAGCACCAGGGAACAGAACCCAGGGCAACACAATGGAAGCATCTGTGGGGCAGGCAGGGACAAGTCTCCTGCTGTTCCTAAACACACAGGTGGGTTGTGGTCACCCTGCATTCTTCATGGGCCTCCCCCTGTGACACATGGCTCACCACCCAAAATCTGTCCCTCCAGACATGACATTTTACTTATGAATTAGAGATGCCTACATTTAGTGTCTCTCCTGCACATGTGCCTGTTCCTCAACACCTGGAATCTGCCCCTGCCATCAGGGAAGTTTCCTTGCTGGGTTCTGGAGCAGAATGAACTGCTGTACTGACTCAGAGAGTTTGTTTTCCATGGTCTTGCTTTTTCTGGCTCTGGTTTCCTTGTGTTTTCACTCAACAAATAGTTTTCAAAGCCAAGGTAACGTCCCAACCACTCATCTCCTGGTGTGTTTTCTTAATTTACAGACTTACATACTACCTATTTATCTCCTAGCTCGCTGGTGTATCTGTTAACCCTGTAAGATTGAGAACATGGACCCACAATTCTGCCCCAGCTGTGGGTAGCTCCAGGTCTTCTGCCACACTCTCTGTAGGGCATGGCCTGTCCACCTATCATTCATTTATCATGTGTCCTGGGTCCTATCTTCCCACAGGACCAACTGTAACAAGACTGATAATACCAGGGAGAAAGATAATAGAAATTGACTAGAGTGGTACCCTCACTATTTTCTCAGCTCCTGAAGGGGTGGGTTAGGAGAATCTCCAGTTCAAGGCCAGCTTCAGCAACATAGAAAGACTGGAATAAAAAAAGGGCCTGTTGTGTGGCTCAACAGTAGACTGCTAGAATAGTATGCACAAGACCTTGGGATTGAGCCCTATTGTCTCAAGAAATCTGGCTAGGGTAATCCAGAGGGGAGATGAATTCCAGCTGGTAAGATGAACAGAGGTTTACAGAGGAGGTAGACACAGTGGATCCAGCAGGTTCACTGACACATCCCTTCTATTACTCATGAGCAGTGTCTTAGGAGTGAGGTGGTGCAGTGCCAACACTTTATTTGGCCTTCTGTGCCAGGTGTGATCTGCAGCATGATGAAGAGTGGTGTCTTGCAGCTCCCAGGGAAGGTGGGATCTCAGGATCCCCAGCTGACTCTGAGAGAGGAGTATGCCACAAAAATCTCATGATCCCCTTGTGCACATTAGTTTCCAGGCATAAACGTTAAGTACCTTGTAGAGAAATGTGACTTTAAGACCTGACATTTTCTAGGGGGAGGGGATATAGCCTGAGAAGAACAGTAGGAAACAGGACTGATCTGTCCTGGACCTATTGGTGCTTCTTGGCAAGCCTTGCATTAGCTGTTCTCATTCTGGAAATGAGTAGACAGTAGGTCAAGGAGTTAACAAAGTGAGCAAGATGGCAGTCAATGGAAGAACCTGAATGGACCCCACTGTGACTGGCCAGAAGCTCAACTGACCCACTGCAGAGAACCAGGGAGCTGACTTTAGTCCTGCAGCTACCTAGCCCAGGGGCATTGACTTGCTGGTCCTCTCTTCCTGGACTCAGTTCCTCTCCCTGTAAGTGGTAGAGGATGATGTGTGCACCTCAGAAGGAAGGTGTTGGGCTGTTCCACTGAATCAGGCAGCCTTTAAGGATATGGTCTGAGCCAGACTCAGTGATGTGTGCTTGCAATCCACTTACTTTTTCACAAGGGGAGTTTCTCAGGAACCTGATCATCACTTGCTACTGTCAAAGACTGTGAGGGTTACACTAAATCACCTTCTGTTGTTTGCTCACCTGAAGAGAGGTCCTCATCACTGCCATCTTTACAACCATAAAGCAGGGGCACAGGAGCCCCTCGGCTGGTCTCATCACAAGATCATACTTGTTTCATCTTAAAGTCTATAGTAGGAGCTCCGTGGCACCTGGCATGGTGTGGTCATGGGACCTTGCTTATATAATCTTATAGCTCTAAAAATGGGACCTAGGATCCCCTTGCTTGGTGTGATCACAGGGCAATGGTCATGCCTACCTTTGCATTCTCTGAGATGGAGAACTGCAAAGCCCAGGCCAGCCTTGGCAACAGTGAGCCCCTGTCTTATAAGAAATTAGTAAAATGAGACCTAATATAAGATGCAGTCCCTGCTGTGAAAGCCAGCAATCCCAAATACAGCCCAAGCTGCAGCAGAGCCTGTCTCACCCTGGCCACTGCTATTTGTAATGTGAGACCAAGGTCCAGGGTTTGGTTGGCAAAAGTGATATTGTGTTTGAAAACATTCCCATACACATGATGAAGAGAGTTACCTCTATTTGCCATAATCTTTGTAATATGATTATGTATTTCTATCATAAATAATAAGGAGTATAACTTGTGATCTGCTGGCTCTGGGAACAAAGCAGAACCAGCATGGGCAGTGCCAAGCAGCTGCATGCTTTGATTGCAAAAACAATGGGAATAAAAGCAATGTAAGTGTGTGCAGGCTACAGGCTCAGTCCTGTGAGGGGTAGGTGGGACTGGAAAACAGATGTCTGCAACAGTCTGAGTCTCAGCTCCAGAGTGTCTATGAAGATAAAATGAGCCTCAAGTGGCACTGAGTGCTTCAAGTGTGGCTGGTCAACTGAGGCTCTGGATTTGATTTTATTTTTTGGTATATTATGTCATTTTATGTTATGGTATTTTATTTATTAATACATGGATTGTGCCCAGTGGTGCATAACAATAGAGCTACAATTCCCAGTCCTGTGTTTGTGTTTTATTTTGAGACATTGTCTCACTAAGTTGCTTAAGGCCTTGCTAAGTTGCTGAGGCTGACTTCAAACTTGCCATCCCCCTACTTCAGCCTCCTAAGCCTTTGGGAAGTCAGACACATGCTATTGTGCCTGGATAGACCCTGGATTTTAAATATCATTTAATTTTAACCAAGTCCCATCTGAACAGCATGTGGACAGCAGTCAGCACATGGAATGGCACAGCTCTGGAGCAGAAGCAAGGCAAGCCTGGTTCCACAGCCCAGGGCCAGTCAGCAGGTCTGTGTTCAGTTCTGAAACTCCAGGCCTGATGCCTGTTTGTGATTTTTCACAAGGGAAGTTTCTCTGGAACCTGATAATAACTTGTTACTGCCAAGAACTGTGAGGGTTACATTAGATCACCTTCTGTTGTTTGCTTACCTGAAGAGAGGTCCTCCTCACTGCCATCATTACAACTGTAAAGCAGGGGCACAAGAGCACCTGGGCTTGGCTGGTCACAAGACCATGCTTGTTTTATGTTAAAGCTCTATAGTAGGGGCACAGTGGCACCTGGCATGGTATGGTCATGAGGCCATGTTTATCCAATCTTACAGCTCTACAAAGGGGCCAAGGATCCCCTTGCTTGGTGTGGTCACACCACAATGGTCATGCTTACCTTACACTCTGTGCTCCATGACTCATGCACTGGTTCAAATGGGGGCACAGGTAGAGGTGCTGCTCTGATGTTCTGGAGGACCAGGTAGGCTGTGGCTCCTCCCACTTAGGGGGGTTTCCTGTCAGCAGCACAGGCTGACTGTGGTGTGGCAGAGTAGAGCATCTTTGTTGTTGGAAGTGCTGCTGACATGAGAGATTCAGCTCAGTTCTGGAGGAGCAGGGTTCCTGACTCGCTGTGAAAATGTTTCTCAGGGAGCTTGTGGGTGAAAAAGTAAAGAGAGGTGGGAAATGGCCCTGTGCTGAAGTGGGTCAACAAAGGATGGACATATATTAAGCACTAAGGTCACACCCAATGGCAACTTCCCTCCTCACATGCCCCTGCTTTTTCTCTGCCCTCTAGGCAAGCAGTGTGGGTCTCTGGTCATCTATCTCTTGCTGCTCTCAAGTAGCCCCAGAATGTGTGGCTTCCTGTGGTTCATAGTCAGACCTTTTGCATAGATGACCCCCATTCTGCTGCCAGCTTTGCTGAATAGGCCTAATCAGCCAGGCCATGGATTGTGCCCTGTTATGTATGTGACCTAGATTTCCTCTTGCCACTCACTGCAAGTCCCCAGGGACAGCAAAGCACCCTCCAAAAGTAATCCCAGGAAAAATTCCATAAGTGATACAGAATCATCATATTTCTTCTGGGAACTGCTTCCCTTTTGTCAGCATCACCCCTGGGTCCCTTTAGGGAAGAGCTGTCAGTCAGGAAAGTGTTTCAAGCAACCTGAAGTCAATATTCAAACTGTGTCCCTCCCAGTATTGTATTTATCCTGCAGGCTTTAACCTGTTTGTGTGGATTATGTGAGGAATTGAAAGGTAGCAGAGGAAATAAAACCCAGGGTAGACAGAAGGGCTAAAAAGAGAGTCAGCTGGATGTGGCAGCACATCTTCTTTTCTCAGCACTCGAGGGGTTGAAGTGGGAGGAGGGCTGGAACCCAGATGCTCAGGCCAGCCTGGGTAAAACCTGGAAATTCCATCTCAAAAATAGAAAACACAGAACTTTTGTGAATAAAAATATCTCTGTCTGCCACTAAATTTCTTTCAGTGAAAAAAAGACACAAGTGTTATGATGGGTCCCCATGCAGCCCTTAATAAAAGAAAGGTAAGAGGTCATGCCTACTGGGAGTCCAACATGATGTGTCTCATGGGATTGAGAGATTCAGGGTCTCCCCTCCACAGAACCATCATTCAGGAATACCAACTTTGAAGAATCCATGATTCACCCATGAATCCCTGAGTGAGAGCAGAAAACATTTGATTCAATTTAGAGAAGTAGTCAGAATCTTTGACCAAGAGGTTAGGTATCACAACAAAAAATCAGGACTGAATGGGACAGAATCCTGCCATCACCCAGCTGTGTGACCTGGAGTCAGTGCTGGCTAGCTCTGAGAGTTGTTATCACTTGCTAGTTGGATTTGTAATATGTCTCTGCTTTCAGGGCAGAAGCTCAAAGCAGAGTTGCTGTCATATTCTTCTGTGGCTGAGGAGGGCTGTTGTGAGCACAGACATCTCCTCTCCTATGACAGGGCTGGATCCTGAACTAAGGTGTGGGAAGGCTCTCAAGAGGCCTGGCAATAGAAAGGCCTTGCCTTGAGGGAGTTTTAGGCAATGAAAGCTGAGAGCCTGTGCCAACACAGCCCAGGTCAAAAGAAAGATCTTCACTTCTGAAAACTGTCAGTGTTAGGCAGAAAAGAAGTGCTGTTTACTTATGAGAAAAACAAACAATTCACAGATCCATTACTGCAACAGGCTCTTTCATGAAAAGTTGACAGATGCTGACCCTTTGCTCTCTCATATCTCCCAGCCCACCTGGGAACACTGACTAATCAATAATCTCTGACTCTTTATAAAAATTTTGTATTAGATATAAATGTACCTTTATTTTACTTATGTATTTATTTATTTTTATATTAATTTATATGTGGTGCTGAGGATCAAACCCTGGGCCTCACACAGGAGAGAAAAGTTCTCCACCACTGAGCCACAACACCAGTCCCTATACTTTGATCCTTCTGGAGAATTTTTGTAGCAACTGTTCACTTTGTATGAAAGCTACTAACTTGAAATACACTAGATTCCTCTCTGAGAAGGAAGGCAAGCCTCTTTCTTCAGAATGACCTCATAGTACTGATACTCTCACATGTAACTAATGTCCTCCACCTAGTAACTGAACCTCCAGACAGCTAAGAGAACATCCCTCATGTACAGGAAGCCAAGGGCCCAAGGAAACACATTCTTTAGAAGACAAAGATATTGAGCAACTATTCAATTATTCCACTAACAATTTTCCTGATTGTGTTTAACCTCCCCTCACTCAGCACTTGGTGCCCAAGTCAGTATCCCTGGCCTGTTGATGAACTCCACAAGACAGTATGGCTTGCTGCCTGTCCCCACACCATGCTGGGCCCAGAAAAAAAGACTCTGGAATCACCTGCTCAGATCTTCAGCATCATCATATACAGCATGCTGGAAGACATGCATGGAGAACCAAGGAGCTTCACACCAGAGAGCGTACACAAGGCAAGTTAAAACTCACTTTGAAAAGCTAAGCAACTCTTCCCAAAGAGTGAGAGAAATGGGCTCATAATCTTCCCCCAAGAAGACAGAAATCAGAGCTGCAAAGTAGTACTTCACCCAAGGCCCACCTGGCTAGGGCCTGGTGTAACATGAAAACACAGTGCTCTCTATTCAGAACTTAAAGGACCTGAGGAGTGCAAGCAGCAGGGACTGGTGTGGCACCAAAGGGCACAGCTCACCAACTAGTCCCAAGTCCTGGGTACCTAAACCTGGTTGGTTACTTATTACCCAAAGAACATCTTTTTAAAAAAATTCATGTGCCCTAAGTGTCACTATTTGAAAATGTAAAATTCTTTTCATTTTGGTACATTCACACAGTTGTCTAAATGTCATAATAAAGTCCAGATTAGCTGACCACTCCAAATGAAAGCTGAATCAAAAACCAAAGTCAATTAGTACCCCCCTGACCAGTCTTCTCCTGGATGAATGTGGAGGAGCCCTGGATTGTTCATCAACCTGATCACAGAGGACTGAGGTCAAGACTAACTGCACAGACTGGATGAAGGAGGACCCAGGAGGTCTCCCCTCAGGATGGCAGACAGTTGCCATGTGTGAGCTGAGAGAGGGAGGTGGCAAATTGGCAAATAGGGGTGGGTTCAGGGGGCCTGAGGACAAGTTACACAGCACATTTTGCTTCATTATGATCCTCATTTCTTGGATACCTATTTGAGCACAAGGAGGGCCAGGGCTCCTCCTGACATCTGGCCATGGCTGGCACCTGCTTTACCTACAAAAGGGACCTTAGGTCATATCAGCCTCCAGAGGAGGTGGGTGTCTGTGTACCTGTGCTCTCCACCTCCTGCTGGAAGCCGCAGAGCTGGCAGATGCTCTGCACCCACTTATACATATACTCCTTTGTCTCAGAAACCACGTAGAAAGAGCTCTTGTTGGTCTTGATTTTGAACACGAAGCCACATGGCAGCCCCTTCTTGTGAAACATCACATCTCCCTGCACCTCCTTACAGAGATCCAGGCTGATGATTTGCAAGGGCTTCTTAGACTGGTCATGCTTGTAGTATTCCAGGACACCTGGCTCACTGCCATCTTGGCCACTTTGCAGGATGAACCAGTGTTTCCTACAGGACTGAATCCCACCAGAAGATGTAAGAAGAGGTAAGAAATTCACTTATTATTTTAAAGATTTTTCTCCATAATTTTATTTTGAGACAAGGTCTCACTAAGTTGCACAGGCTGGCCTGGAGTTTGTGATTCTACTGCCTCAGCCTTCTGAATTGTTGGGATGATAGTTGTGGCCACCATATCAGGCATTTAAAAGTTTCTCATGGGTCAAGAAATTAATGCTGGCAATTGTGGAACCTTCAGGCTGCTCATGACACCAAAACTCTCCTATTTTGGAGAAAACAACAAGAGAGACTTGACTTGATGTAGTGGGTCCTCTCCAGCTATGGTCCAGTTTCCTATTCATCTTCACAGTCAAACCTCAGAGTTTCCTTCTCTACCAGTCCTCTGAATGACATGAGGTTTTCGTTAAAAAGATGAAGGCCCCCAGTCCCTCCTCTCAACACTGCTTTCTAAAAAGAGACTTCTTCTGGTCCCTCCACAGGGCAGGTTGCTGTTGGTCTATCCTCTGTTTGCCTTCACTGGAAAGTCTCCTTACCACTTCATTCTGAAGGGTGTTGCCACTTGGAGAATTATGTGAGGGACTAGGGAATATCAGCAGGAAGAAAACACCCAGTAAACACAAGTGCTTGTTCATACAACAGGCTCTCCTCTCCTCCAGTCTATTCATTTGATGAACGAGGCAAAACCCACAGCACCATCTGATGCAGGAAAAAATTTAGAACCAGGAAACCCCAAACAAGGAAATTCCTGTCAATATCACATCAAGACTTTCTTAGACACAAACAAGGTCATTGTCAACTTGTATTGAAAGGCAGAAGAATGCCAACAGCTGAAAGAGTTTGAAAACAAGAATGAGCTGGAGGAGCTGGTCCACTAGAGCTCCAGACTCATAGCATGATCACAGTCAGAAAGAACAATGGTGAGGGTGAAGAGAGGGAGGGACACAGGTTCAACAGACTGAAACAGAGCCCCAGGATGGGGCCAGAGAAATGGGCCAGATGATTCTGCACAAAACCAAGGGAGCAATTCAGTGGAAGAAGGGCAGCTTGGTCCATAGTAGAACAGGACAGCAGGTAACATCCACTGGAAAAAGGAAATGCTCTATGTTTCAAACTTATACAAAAATTAAAGTGGGCCATGGACCTGGGGCACAGTCCTGTGAGATGCACAGTGTGTTGGTCAGTCCTTCCCCACTGTGACCACCACACCTGCTTAGGGCACCTCTGAGAAGCCAGGGTTTATTGGACTCATGGTGTCACAGTGTGCTTGACCAACTCTGCTGAAGAAACATACAGAATGGGCAGGAAAGAGGAATGGTCCTCAGGCTTGCAACCAGAAGGCAGGGATAGAGAGACAAGCAGTCAGGACCTTACAGTTCCCCCAGGCCACACACTGGGACCCAATTCCCCTTGCCAAACCCAACTTGCTTCTCATTTTCAACACCTCCCAGCAAGTCCATTCAAGTCATAATTTATAGATTTTGCCCACAGTGGGACTGGACTCCAAGACCTCGCTCATGCTATGCAGATGCTCTAACACTGAGCTGTAACACAGCCTGCTCCATTCAAACTATTAACCCATTTTGTGGGTTAATCAACTGAGGAGATTAGAATCCCTGTAATCTAGTTTTTTTCACCTCTGAACACTGCAGCACAGACACCTGAGGTTTGGGGGATACTATAGATCCAAACCATACCATTTATGAAAATATAGCTAAGCAAAATGAGGAATCCTGGGAACCTAGTGTTAAGCAAAGAATTTCCAGATTTGTCACTAAAGTGCAATATAGGAAAAGAAAAAATTACTAAATTCATAAACTTCTGCTCAGTTAAATCCCTGGTTCAGTGGATAAAAATGCAAGCTGGGTTGTCATGCCACCTCAAAAGCTGGGAGGGTGAGACAGAAGGATCACCTTAGCCTCAATTCAAGGCCAGTCAGCACGTAGTGAGACACCAACTTAAAAGTGAAAAAAAAAAATGAAGACTGGTGATAGAGATCATTTGTAAAGTGCCAAAGTGTTTAATCCATAATTCCATCCAGGAAAAAAAAAAAAAAAAGACAGGAAAAGAAAATGCAAGTCACACCTTGAGAAAGGGACTACTATCTTTAGTGTAAGGTATTTTGAAAACTCAACATAAAATAAACAGAAGAAAAAAAAGACTGAGCGAAAATGCAAGCTGAGTGTGGTGGCCATACCTATCATTCCAAAAACAAGGGAGGCTTAGACAGGGGGATCACCTTACTCTCAATTTGAGGTCAGTCTCAGAAACCCAGTAACACCCCATCCCAAACATAAAAAAATAAAGTAAAAAGGACTGGGGATGTTGGTCATTTGTAAAGTGTCCCAGTATTTGAAATCAAATACCCACCACCAAAATAGGAAAAAAAAAAGTGCAATCCACACATTGAACAAATGTCTACTATCTTGAATGTATAAGGTTTTATCAACTCAACATAAAGTAAAACAAATATTAAAGAAACAAGCAAAAGACTAAAGGGACTTTGCTCAAAGAGAATATAATACAATGTCCTTACCCTTAAGGATTCCTAAACTAAGGTGAGTGGGACAATGGTCAAGCCAGCAAGATGGTACAGCCATGGACCAGGATGCCACTTAACAAAGAGAACATGAACTGTTGACACACAGCAGCTGGGAATGAGTTCCCAGAGACTCATGCTGAAACCATCCAAAAGATAACACACCATCTGATTCCAGTGAAGTAACACTGGTGAGATGACCAGCTCACAGACACAGAAGACAGTTCAAGGTTGTCAGGGATGAATGATATGCAGGACTGGAGAGGGGCACAGGTAGAGAGTAAGGAGACAGGAGGGCCTGACCATCTGCCCACTCATCTTAGCACTGGAGGCCTTCTGCATCCTGACTGTGATGATGTCAGCACCTGATGAGACCACAACACAGGGTTTCAAGATGAGGTTACATGGGAAGGCAGGGTAGAGGGCACAGGGTCTCTCTTTACCATTTCTGTCTCAGTGAGCACCTGCAATTACCTCTGTATAAAATATTTACTTCATTTAAAGAACTCAGGCTTTGGGGCAAAATTAGATGACCCTGCTCACAGGGTAAAATATTGAATGAATAGGAGGTTAGTGGTCCAAGCACAGAGACTGGCACAGAGGTGAACTCCCAGTTGTCTGTGAGAGATGAGCAATGCTCAGGCTCAAGGTGGGTGGGGCATGCATAGCTAGGGTATTTAGGTCCCTTGTGGGTCAGACATGGATTACTGGATGACAGGAGCTCAAAGATGCTTCCAATGTTTCTCACCAGACAAGTAGATTGCTGTTGGCACCATTTGCTTAAAAGTTGTGGGGTGCAGGGCAGAGGGATGAAGAAGGTCTTATTTCTGGATATGGTGAGTTTGTGCTCACTGGGAGACACTAGATTCATCATATTCAGCTGTATATGCAGGGCTGGATTTCAGAAATTAACTCTGAGATAAAATTCAATAGAGCTTCAGCCTCATGGTTGGGGCAAAGCAGTCAGTCTCATCCAGAAGGCTCAGAGGGGGAATAATCAGCATGCAAAGGACATTTCTTAAAAAAAAGAAGTCATTGGAAGAAAGAGCCAGTGGATGCCAGTCACCTCACAGCAAAAAAGAAACAAGGATGTAATTCCAGCCTCTGGATTTCATGACTGGGGTGTTGCTGTTGACATGGTAAGGGCTGATCTGGTGAGTGGTCAAGATGAGTTTCAGCCCAAGAGGTCAAAGAAGACAGAGTGAACATGAATGATGAGGATAATGGGAGCAGAGAAGACAGCACAAGTACAGAGGGTCTGAGGCTGAGGGGTCTGTGAAGAGGAACTTGGAGGAGCAGAAAGAAGAGAAGGCAGAAGATTCCTAGCCATAGAGCAATCAGGGTGATGAGGAAGTAGAGTTCAACCTTCTAATGTCTATACACAAGGAACAGCAGCAGCTGGAGAGCCAGGTGCAAGTTGGCCAACCTGAGGGAAATGGGAAGGAGCCACACAGGTGTCCCTGGATTTGAATCTCTGGTATGGTGATGCAGGTGGCTGCTTTGCTCTGTTCAGTATTCCTTGAGAAGGAGAAAGCAAGAAGATCTCCTAAGGAAGTAGGGCCATATCCACTAGGGCTAATTTAAGCCTGGCACTTAACCCAGTACCTGGGACACAGCAAATAATTTTATTTATTTTACTTAAGCAGTAACTATTCCCTTAATGCAGTTGTTTATTATAATCGACAATCAACTGCTTCAGATTAGATACCTGGAAAGGTGCTGTTCATCTTTCTTTCACTACAGCTTTAAATTAGCAGAATCCATGGGCACAGTCACCACAGCTGGCCAACAGCAGTTGCGGACCACTGAAAATGACTCAAAGGCAGCACCGGCAGAGGTCCAGTGCTGCTTGGTCCTTAGCAGGAACTTCCATAGTCACTATGGCCCCCAGTCCTGGAAATCCACACTTTTTCTCTCAAACCCTCACCATAAACCTTAAAACTAGATGAGTTTCCTGAGAGACTGGCTGGGAGTGTCTGTAGAGAAGGCGCCCCTTCACTACATACCACCCACAGCCCCCTAGATCTCCAGCACCCACACCTGCCCGCACTCACACTGAGTTGCAACTCCTTCTCTGGGGGCGACTTCCTCAGCCAGCCAGTGTGCACCACCCTGCCAGTGTCCATGCAGCCAGCCTAGATTGCTTTACATGCAGAGTTGAGGACAGAGCCTGGGGGTGGAGGCACATGTACACCTGAGTGCCAGTGAGCATGTGGGCATGGCCCCTACTGTGACTCCCAAGCCAGCACTCCCTTGCACACATCCACATCCGTAGACACATGGGCCACTGTGGAAATGACCCTGTGCCTCTGAGAAGGAGGTGGGAGGGTGCTGAAGCCCTGCTGAGTCACAAGGGGTGGGGTAGAATGAAGGAGAGGGGTCACACCCCTTTATGGCCCATAGAGTTTTCATTGAAAGTAAACAGGTAGGGTTCAGAGGACTATGTGGTTACATGTCTGTATCCAGAATTTTGTGTTCCATCAGGTCAGTGTCCCACTAAAATAAAGGGAAGTTAACACATTATAACTAGTGGTAAAATCAGATCTCCATCCCATGTCTGCCTCTCCCAGGCACATGGGGAGAATTCCAGGTTCTCCCTTGGCTGACTTCCTTACATATCCAGTGTGTGACTGGAGACACAATGCCAGAGATCAACTAAATTTTGCACAGGCAAAATCAACAGAAAATTTTAACTGCTGGCTTGGATGGGTTCCAGGAGTTCCATAGATATCAAAATCCTTGGATGCTTAAGTCATTCATAGCAAATGACATAGCATTTGCATGCACACTCTCCTGCACATTCTAAACCATCTGGACATTCCATAGAATACTCAGTAGAACATAAGCATTATGTAACAATTTAGGCAGTAATAACAAGTGAGATGTACCTATTTATATAGTGCAGATGGAATTGTTTCTAAATATTTTGCAGCTAAGGTTGGTTGAATATGAGGATGTGGAATCTGCATATATGGAGGACCAGCTGCAACCTAAGCCCCTGAGATACATAAATATCTAAACATTTAAACTCAGAAAATTCAGGAAGAGTGACCCCAACATACAGTGCTGACTTCCATCACAACCCAGTACTGGACCTGTGTCCCATGGTTGCAGCACCTGAGACATCTGCACAGTCTAACTGCAGCTGAGGTGTGTGATGAAGTCAGGTTATCCCAGTATATCTTTTACCCAGAGGATGGTCTTCTGCCTACCATGGACATTTTTTGCAGCTTGAGAAGACTGGCAGTTAGATGGAGGTAGGTCACCTTCAACCAGAAGCTCCTTAGGGTACTAATCCCTTAAGCGAATTGCCCTGGGTTGTTGTTTATCATTCCATGTGGAAACAGTCTTGAGTGGATAGTGTGGCTCCATGTTATCTGGGTACACTCCTCCTTCTCTGGATCTCCCACCCCTGAGGCTACTGTGAATTTAAGATCCATTTGCAATCAGTTTTAGTGCTGAAAGCCTAGCTAAGAGTTCTATTGTGAGAGTCCCAGCCAGTCACAGCAGGGAGGTCTCAGCTGCCCAAATGAGACAACACAACTTGCAACCTGCAAGCTGACTTTGTAACCAATTTAGCTTTTTAGAGCTTGCATCTCTTTTCTGTTTCTCAATACTGCCTGAACCTGTGGCCCTACTCTTCTGCTCTTGTGCTCCTGGATTGTGAATCATTATTTTAATAAAAAAAACTTTAAATTAAATGCTTTATTTAACTTGTCAAAGGTTCTTAACTTAAAGTGACTTTGGGATCTAAACTGCATATTAATTTCAATATGATTAGTGGTCAGTGATATATCTTTTATGTTTATAACCTATTTGCATGCTTAAGAAATGGTTAATATTTAAAATAAAACTTGCTTATCAGAGGGTTTTTCAAGTATAAGATGATTTTGAAGATATTGCCTTTTAACAATAAGCAATATTTTATCTGAAAAAAGTACAAAAATCTAACATCATCCAAATCTTATATAAATAATTCAAATCTTTTGAAGATTAAAACCCCACCATTCATTTTATTAAATTGTGAAGGAAAACTAAACTTGGAAGTGGAAACTACTGAAAATAATGTTGAAACTAGTAATTACCTTTCAAGACTCTGTTACTGATATTGGCAAGTTTTATACCAAATGAAATGCTAGTAGTATTCACACTGCATGAGTCATTTTACATGTTTTTTCTTGGGACTGGACACAGCACTGCATGCATCCTAGGTAGAAAACTGTAGGAAAACCTACAAAAACCATGCCAGGCACGGGAAATCACGTAAGGGAGTTTATTAAGCAAACAGAGTGTCTCCCTGCAGGGTAAGAGAGAAAATGAGAGGAAAAGAGAAAGGGCATGCTAGAGAGAGTGGAAAAGTGAGGAGGAGAGAGAAAGCAATTGAGTAGGAGAGAAAAAGCAAGAGAAAAGATGGCAAAGAAGCTATGCTTAAGCAGTTGAATTCCGCTGGACTAACAGGAAACCGATAATGGAGAAGGATATTGCAAGTTGACTGAAGAACCAATAGTTAGCTAGGATGTTCACAGACTGACAAGAAGTTGGGAGGTGGGAAAATGACTGCAATGGAAAGGGCAGGGAGAGCAGCTTTCAGACTGACAAGCTAGGTTGTGATGCAATGGTAAGGGCAGGGGAGCAGCTTTGTATTACAAGAACCAATGAGATGCTCCTAATATTAACATTTAAAAGATTGTGTGCACATCATCTAATATTGTTTTATACAACACTGCTAGTTTCCAGTTTCTTACATTTTAAGACTTTCAGTCATACCACTTGAAAATACATCATTTTAGTAAGCATATGTACCAACAGTAAAATTGAAACTACTTATAAAATCATGAAGCAAAAACAGAAGAAATGGAGATAACAAAGACAGTCTTGAAGCAAAATTCATCCTTAAATCAGTTTTAGTATTAATTGCATATAAGATCCTCTGCTTCATGCTCTAAAGAGTAAGTTAGACAAAGTGGTTTATGAGACATCTAGATTAAAAAATGGACACAAAAGCATTTTCAGTTGTTTCCAGTTTTGGGAACTTGCTGTTAATTGTATTTTTGGGGTAAGTGACATGTCAATGAACACAGACAGGTATCCCTTTATTCCACTCAGCTCAGAACATGCCTCACACCCGAGGGCCTGGTTCTGCTGGTTGGGAGATGGTGGTCAATCACTAAGATGTGGGTCAATCACTGGCCCTGTGGTCAGAACCCTGTGGTCCTGATTGTGGGGTGACCCACAGATAATGATGGGGCCCTGTGCTCAGGAAGGACATTCAGCCAGACTCTACCCCAAAGTATGTGGGAATCATGTGCAAAAACAAGGGAGCAGAGGCACAGGGAGCAGGGTTTGGGTCCTAGGGAGCTCATGGCAATGATGATCCTCCAAACACAGATACTCACATGGGCCTGGGCAACTGGGAGGAAGGCTTGCCAGGGATGCTGCCACATGGATCCAGGGCTGCTGGCTTTGCTGGAACAGAAGTAAGAACTCGGTGAGCAGACATAGCAACAAAACACAAGTGCAGACACACAGCATGTTCATGGAGGAAATTCATGGCACTTCAGCTTCACATGGGGAAACTGAGGCACAGTCTCACATTGTTCTTCATGTTCCCAAATCTATGTTTTTCCTACTTTATCTACAGATATCACATACCCAGCATCCAAAATGGTACAAATGGTCTAGCCATAGGTTTTTCTACCCAGGCTTATAATTTTGTAATATACATCAAGAGGCTACAGCTGCAGTGGAGTTGGGTCACTGGTACCATTACCCACTGGTTCTGTGCAGGCTTGCAGGACACTGTGGAGGGATGTGGCTACACAGGCCCTGCAGCTTGAGCTCCAAGCACTGGGACTGAATCCCTGTTAGCCAGCCCATTAGCCTGCTGGTGCTCTTGCTTCTGTTCCTCCCCTGCAGCCCTGTCACTGGGCCTTGGCCTACAGAGCCAGGCAGTATAGACCTGGGCCTCAGATCTCTTTCTCTTGGTCCATGCAGGGGCCAGAACTGATGGCAGCGAATACCTGCAGTGCCCAGTTCTCATCCTGGGGTCTCTACTTCCACAACCTAGGGGGAGACACTTTCCCCATTTCACAGATAAGAAATAAGATTGAGCTCCATTTATCCAATGACTTAACCCCAAGTTGAGGATCCATCTGATACCTGAGAAAGCAAAGAGAGTCTGGATATTGTCCAGCAATGGGACAGAGAAAGAGTGTACCTACATTTACAGTCTGACTTGAGGCTGCAATCAACAGCAGGAGGCTGGATCTCACTTCCTCTGACAAGGTGTTCATGTGAAGGAAGGGCTGCAGGTTAGCAGCTAGGAGGGACAAAGTGAGGTCTCCCTGGGTTCCTGGGGTTATGGCTATTCTGGGCATTCTCACCCGCTCTCTCCATGGCCAGCAGGATGGAGAGAAGTGGGCATATATTTATCTCCAGAACCAGCTTCATCCAAATGGCTAGTATCTCTTTATTCTGCCTAAATAGAGAAGAATGAAGGAAACAGCCATCACTGACCAGAAGAAACATGAAAGGGGTAAAAATCTGTATTCAAGTCATGTTAGGCACCACTGTGTTGGGCATGCTGTGACTCTGGAGCTTACAGAGACCAGGAAGGCAGGCAAAGTGGGAATGTGAAGAGATCAGGTGTGTGGACCTCTTCAAAATTTCCTGGGATCCAATATCATCTGGAGTAAGTCTGGTGTAAAATGCTTCCTGGTTTCTGGGTGGACTCATGCCAGAGGTCTGATGAGCAGAGACAGACCTGACTGTAGACTGCAAGGACTGGATATGCCTCCAGCCTCACCATGCAAGTTCATCCTATCAGAGCTGATCAGGGGAAGTATCATGTGGGCAGTCCTGGGCCTATAAAATGGGCCTGGGGCCATGTTGCATGCTCAGAAGTTTTCATCTTGGGTCAAAAGCTGTAGTGGAGGTGAACAGTTCTGCTGCTTGCTCAGCCCTGGGCCCACAGCCAGGAACACTGCTGAGATATTTCTCAGTTGCATTTCAAAGTACTCAGAGCACCAATCTGATTGCTGTCACCTTGATAGCCATCAAAGCCTTTCACACAGTCTGGATATTTGCTTTTGATCCCCCATCCTCTCACACCTGACTCAACCCATGCTACACCATTCATCTTTGAGGTGAGACTGTGAGTGAGGCTGCTGGAGGGAAGACCACCACCCAGGCTTTCCCTCTCTGCTCATGAGCTGATTCAAAGAGCCTGTGCACTATTCCACCTCACCACATTCATTTCTTCTAGAAGAGGTACTCTGCACTGACCCAGGACCCTGAACTGAGGTAAGAACCCTGGTTAGATCCAGGGACTTACCATCACTGGGGATGTGCTGATGGCTCATGAGTGTGACTTTAAAAATGTCCAAAAAATCAGTAGGTTCAACTAACACCCACTCACCTGGTGAAAGATGGCTCCAAGGATTCTGGACAGAGTGGATGGTCCTGCACTCCCTGTTCCCAGAGGAGATTGCTTGAAGACCTCAGGGAAGGTATCTGTGATAGAGGAACTCAAACCCTTGTGGTCCCAAGCTGGTTCTGCATGAACATTCTCCATGCCCTCCACAGTCACTCTGGGTCTTACTAGCACTCCAGTGGACACAAGCCCTGATCCTGCAGCACAGGGTCCCTTCTGACATATCCTGCTCCAGCACAGAGGTTGGAAGTCCCTTCTAGGCACAGGGATTGCAAGGTGGCATTTACAGTACCTTCATGACTTATGCCTGCCCTCAAGAAGCTCCCTTTTTTCACTACAACCCTGCTTACCCAGCCTGACCAGTACAGTGGGCAATGTCAGCTCTAGGCCTATGCAGCCCACACAAGTCACACCAGTGCCATATATGGGCACTGGTTTATATATATGGGTTTTATGTTCCCACCTGGAGGTGAGCTCTGGAGGGAAGGAGCATGTTTTCAAAAAACTTTGCATTATTTCCAGATGAGCGGATAAACTTAGACCTCCAATCCAGATGCCATGGCCCTGGGGCAGAATCACCTCTGCCTCTGAAGATGATGAATATGTCTACTAACTTCAGGCTTCATATAAAGGGAGGTGCAGCTCTGTCCTGCCCACCTCACCTAAGCAGCAGGATGGATTAAAGAAGGAAAGAAGGCTGTGCAGGTTTTGGGGTGGAGTGCCAATCAGACTGAGACTGCTCCTGCATCAAGCAGATGAGGTGCCCACAGAGTTGGAATGAACTCAGGGAAAACAAGATACAATGCAAGGAAGGACCTCAAATGGAATTTCAGACTTCAACCACAGAGATGCAATTGTGCCTTAGAAAATATCCTTAATTTCTCATTTGATTTCAGAAGTCTATTTAGTATTTTGTTTTAGTAGTGTGTTTGGTTGCAATTTGGAAGGAGTTATATTTCCTTTTTGGGCTTTGGTTTGATTTGTTTAAGTGAATTAAATGCTATGGTTTGAGCCACACAGTGAAGCCTGAGACAGATTTTACTGTTGTTACTCATGAGGATCCATCTCTCTCAGTGAGCAGGGACTTCTCCAAGAACCACCTGGGGTGGCAGAGGAGGTCTACATCCCAAATGTTAGTGACTATCAGTGGCTGAAATTCTGTGTTGGCCTGGGTGATGTGGGCCTGCCAACTGTGAGGACTGTATGCTACCTTCCTTTCCACTGAACTTAGATGAGGTTAAAACTGACCTTGGTCAAGGTGGCTGCTGTCAACTGAAAGGAAGTCTCTGCAACTGGGCATGGTGATGGCAAAAGAGACAGATATATTCTTCTTCCTAACCACAGGGTCCTGGGAAGGGCAGATATGTTGAGCTGTTTCTACCTGGCTTGGTTTGTGGGGATGACACTGGGTGGCCATGGCCCTGTTCCTTGGAGCGGCTACTGCCACAGTGCTGTGGCTTTTATCCATCATGGATGTCTCAGGGATCTGAAAGATAAAGAGTGTTGTTTTCTTGGGTGACTTGAAGATGGATGAATTCTCACAGTGTCTCAGAGCTTATGGTTTTCTTCTTGGTGACTATATGATGTGGGAAGGTACGGCTAAGATGTCTGAACCCTGGGCTGTACCAGTGTGGATTGGATGGGATAGAGAGGCCTTGGACCTGACCATGGATCCAGCAGAAACAGAGCCCATCACCCTGGGCAATCTGTTGGGTGGCCATGTCTCTCCTCATGAGGAATAAGTTTTGTACAATTTCAGAGAAGTTGTTATTCTTGAAAGAGAAAGAAGTGAATGGAAGAGCTGAGCATAGGAAGGAAGCTGTGGTTATGGAAGTCCCATGTAGCCCACTGGGGTGGAAGAATCTAGCTGAGGCTTGGCTGCTCTGAAGTCTACCTGGGACCTGCTTTTTTCAGCTGTGATCTTCACTCAAACAGGTATGCAATTGAAAACCCATAATTCAAAACATGCTGGATGTAGGCTGAGGTTGTGCTCAGTGGTAGAGTTCTCACCAAACACATGGGAGGCAGTGGGTTCAATCCTTAGCACCACAAAAAATAAATGAATGAATGAATGAATAAATGAATAAATAAATAAACAAACAGGTGAAATATAGGTACTGTGTCCATCTGTGACTAAAAAATATTTTAAAAATCATACTGGACATTTCTCTTCAACTGCACTTCAGTGCATCTCCCAGGTGTACACTCATCCAGTGTTTGCCTCAGTCCCCACCACCCCATGTGCCTTTGCTTAGCTGGGTCAGTCTTCCCTGCACCCCAGCAGGTTTCTGCATGCTCCTCACACTGCCTGCTAGATCACTCTGAGTCAGTCTTTCCTGCATCCCAGAAAAAATATGTAGTAAGTTTCCCATTTGGGAACTGTATTCATGTTGGAAAAGTTGTTGATAATTATTTTTTAAAGTAAGTCAAGTGGTAATAAGGAACCAAGATGCAGGACCCTGTCAAACTCCAGAGTCTCCCATACCCTCTCCTGAGCAACACCCACTGGGTCTCTATTAATAAAGTTCAACTGGCTCCCAAGCATGATATCTTATGCTTCACTAGATTTCTGTTCTATGTTGGTGCTCTGGGGAAATGAAGGGTAAGTTTCTGAGGTTCCAGGTATATTTTTTCATCCATTATGTTAGGACTCCTTAAAGAATTTTATTTGAGAGAGTGAGAGAGCAACTCTTAGCTTTTGGAGGTCTGATGAGTCTTGATACATTTGAGATCAAATGATACATACCAAGGTGACAGATGTTGCTATATGGTCATGGTCTTTTAGGCCTACCCATGGGACATGTGCCTAGTGGATGATCTTCAGATAAAGTAGCCATCATTGTGCTAGAAGGAAGACAGGCAGGTGTGCAGGCCAGCTCTGTATTCTCTCAATATGAGCCCTGATGTTAGGGAGAACCATGTGAGTTCCCAGGCTTCACTGCCCTTCCTAGGCCTGTGCATTCCATCTGTCTCAGGCATCAGATCAGCAGCTGTGGGAGGTTTTATATATATATATATATATATATATATATATATGTGTGTGTGTGTGTGTGTGTGTGTGTGTGAAAATATATTCTATTATCATGTATAACTAATAACAAGAAACTAAAAATGAAAAATAAGGGCTGACAAGTAGCTCAGTGGTAGAGCAACCTTAGGTTCAAGTCCTACCACTGAAAAAATGAAGAGAATATGACAATAACTGAGAAAAATGGGCAATCGTCTTAGGGGATGCACATACAGAAAAATGTAAGGGAGCCAAGGAGAAAGGAAGTCAAGGAAAGCCTCACTACAGAATTTTTAAATTTTCCTTTTCATACACATTTTAATCTTTTAAGTCCCAGATTTTGAAACTTGTGACTATTTCAAAGAAATTGACACAGTACATTACAGTCAGACTCCAGAGGTATACAGCCTATACATATATTAAAATATATGCAAATATACATGTATATTTCCAAATGTTCCAACCATTAACCTATTACTTTAACCAAAGAAGAGAATATGAAGAATGAAGCATTTATTTCAAAGTGACCATAAATGGTGTGCATGTTGCTCATTTTTACAGTGATCCTGTATGCACAACAATGGGTAACATGGGTTGCATGACCTGGAGAAGCCAGGCACTCTCACTCTAGTGACAGGCACACTTCTGAAGTTCACCTTTCCTTCTGGACCCCTGCTTCTGCCTGAAGAATGCACTGGCCATGATTTCAAGGAATATATCCTGAAAACTCTCCTCTTTTTTCTCTTGAGAATGTCTTTGTTTTCACATTCATAAAGGATCTTCACACAGACTTCAGAGGGTTTATCCAACTTTTCATTAATTTTTTGAATGTTTTCCTTTCTGATGTGGAGTGTTGTTACACAAAGATTTAGAGTTAGTATCTGATAACTCCTGAGTGTGGGTTGTTTTCAGGTTGTTTTTCAGGTTTCTTCCTTAAGATTCTGGTTCTCTGCATGTTGAGAACATCTGAATTGTCTCCTGACTGCTGTGGCCTGCTTGGTTTGTGGACTTGTGGATTTTCATAATTCTTTCGAGAATGAACACTTTTGTTTCTGCGAGCAAGTGTCCCATTCATGTCTCCTCTGAGTCTAGCAGTTAATCCGTGTCATAGACTTTCCTTTGTGGCTTGATTACTGAACTTGGGGTCTCTTCAGCTCTCAGGCAGCAGAATCAGAGAAAACACAACCACATCAAGAACAAGACTCTGCATGCTCATGTGTGAGTGTAAGGGAGGCAGCAGCAGGGCACAGACCTCAGGCAGCAAAAGAGGAGCATCTGTGGGGCAGGTAGGGACCAGTCTCCTGGTGTTCCTACACACACAGGTGGGTTATGGTCACCCTGCGCTCTTTATGGGGGACCAGGCTTGGAGGTCAATGCTTCTTTGTCCAGTGACCTGCACTGTCCAGTGCCCAGTAATCCTTGAACAATGGGACACTCCCCTGTAGCTTCCCTGGCCAGTAGACCTGGTGGGGGCCAACTGCCTGCAGCAGAACAGACTTCACCAGGCAGTCAACTTGCCAGGTGTGGTCGAATGAGGACAGCACCAACAAGTGGTCCACTCTGGGTATTTAATCTTGATTTCCCATTTCATTGTAGATCCAGTCAAGCTCTAAATAAGTATTTTGATAGTCTTTTGCTTATTTTTTGTTTAATTTTTTTATCTTTTAATATTTTTTATATTTGTGCTTATTAGTTGTTCATGACAGTAGAATGCACTTTGTAGATGTTCTTAAACCACACTGTGTAGAATTTGTTTTAGGAAGTGGTGTTCTGTTTTCCATGGTTCTGTTTTGTTTGGACTTTCAAGTTTAAGGCATCTCATGATGACAACTGTTTGAAAAGTACACATTTAAACAAGGAAATCAGGGAAAATAGTGACACAACATCTTTGTGGTACATAAAAACAATTTAAGGAGAAAGAGCATTTTCTATTTTAGAAATGCTTAAGATCTGATTTTGGTGGTCCTACACTCCCATTAGAACTTGAGTTTCTGTTTAAATTTTTCTGTTTTTTAAATTCAAGTTTTGTACATATCAGGTCTATATTTTTGTATTAGAGCAGGGATTTAATTAGTTTCCATCTCTGATGACATTGGGGCTCTATTTCATTTGAGAGTCATCATTTTGTGCTGGCTTTCAAACTTTTTACTTGCTTAATTTTAGGTGCTTGGGTGCTGCTGCTTTGGTGTAAGGAAAGCCTTTCCTCATAGATCATGTGTGAGACAAGCCAAATCAATATAAATATGATCTGTTATCTATTGTAGCAACAGGATAGAGCCATGTATTTGCAAAGACATCAATGTCCTTTGCAATTTGAGTTATTATTGGGAATTAGAATTGCTTACTGAATGATGTCTCAATTTCTTCTTGCTGTTTTAGTCTATTATTTTGAAGATGATGAATCTACTTGTATTTTTTTGGAGAACCTTAGCAATGAAAATTTTTTTCATGTCTGTTCATTGAAATTAATTTTTCATTTTCAACACCTTTTGCATGTAGTTCTCCACAGTAAAGTTCATAGCTCTTCTGCTTTAAAATATTCAGCTGTGAAATTTTGTTCAATTCCTGTCTTACAGTATGATAAATTTGTCAAGATGATGTTATGCAGTGGAAAATTTTGCTCCTCACATCACTATCAGGCAATTGTATCATCCATCACCTTCACTTTCTGGGAGTATATTTGTGCAGGGGCTGTGACACTTGCCTATAGTCTGCATACTCCAGAGGCTACTGAAAGAACCCTGGGAATTGTTAAAGAGGCTCTTTTGTCTAAGAGGCAGCAATCAGGTGATCAGGATGAACCCTTATGTACAGGCAGATTTTCCAGATAGTTGTGAATCTAAGGGTAAGATGAAGGGCCCCTTGGAAACTCAGGCCAAGAGAATTTTTGCAGACAGGCTAGTTGTGAGCCTTTTCTGTCCAGCAGAACCAGAGAAGAGAAAGGAGACACCACCAATCTTTTGCTTGAGGATTGGCAGAGACTTGGGACTGGATGATTTTCCTAAATCACAAAAAATAAAGGGAAGTTTTTGAGTGATGCATGTATTCTCAAATCTTACCTCCAACTTTTCCCTGCAGGGGTTTCACCACAAACTTTCTCAGAAACTTCATGTGCTTCTGACTTTAACTGCTCTGCTCTGGGATACCACATAGCAAATAATAAATAAGTCTCTTCAAATTTAAATGGGAGTTTTGGCACTTTATTTACTTTTCTCCTTGGTTTCTTAGGACAGAGAATTGAAATCTCCCATTGGAAGAAGGCTGGGAAACTTTTTTATATACACATCTGAAAGGGGTCTCCCACTGACTTCCTTCCCAACTGGCTTCAGTGATAACCACAAACCAGAGGTGTGCCCCTGAAAGGAGAATGGGAGATCTTGGATTGCCTGAACAAGACAGTGACCACTCCCTATACATTTTTTTCAAAGATAATTCCAACTATGAAATCTCTCTCTTTGGAAACAGAATGGAAGATCTGCTAACAAGACAGGAGGGGCATCATTTCATACACTTTCTTCTTTTGATTGACCCAGGAGGAATTGCAGGTCTACATAATATTGCTGAAAGCAGTTTCAACAATTGAACACTAAATTTTATGGCTCAAACCCAAGAGACTGATACTTTAATATCTTGTCTCTGGGAGTTTCTATAATCTTGATTCCTGAGTCTTCTAAACTATAGAAAACAAAAATAAAGTGATTTTTAGACTAAATTATTCAGTAACTACTTCCATTGGCTCAAAATGAGCAGTTTGAATGAGAGCACAGGAATCTGCTTTGAAACCTTTTTTCAATGTATTTTAGTATGAGTGGGAGTTCAACTCCAGCTCTCAGATTCTTCACAAGGAAAGAAGAAATCAGAATACACTTCTAATACCCAAGGCTTTACAGCTGCATTTCAAGGAAATGTCTTTTCACTCACCCCTTTGTAGGCACTATGTGGTACATTCTAACACCTCAGGAGCTACTGAAGACAAAGACAGAGGTTTGGATAAACCTACATAGCTGAGAGGTACTTAAAACTCCTGGCTGGGTTCATTGGGAAGAAACATATTTTACATGAAACCAGCCTAACTAGATAAGGGAGATGGTTGTCTTATGTGAAGAATCAGTCACAAAAGTCAATTGAAAAGAAGATACAGGTAAATATATTCTAAATAAACTAAGATAAATCTCTAGGAGTTAACAATAATTATATGGAGATATGTGACATAATTTACACCAAATTCAAATGAACAGTCAAAAAATGCTCATCAATTTAAGAGTGATGCAAGAACTAAATGAGATTTTTAACAAAGAGAAAAGTTATTTAGAGTATGAAACAATTCATAGAAATGAAAAATGAAATGACTCAACTAAAAAAGTCAACAAAGAAATTACATAAGTAGATCAAGCAAAAGGCACAATTAGTGAATGTAAAGACAGGTAACTGAAAATATTAAATCTAAGGCAAAAGAATCTTTATAGATGCATCTTAAGTATTTTTTAATTAGTGCATTCTACTTACACATAATAGTGGGCTTCATTGTTACATATTCATACATGCACATAAGTTGGTCTATTTAATTCCCAAGTACTTCCACTAGAAAGAAATTTCAGTGAGAATGAAGATATTTTAAGGACTTTAAAAAAAGTCATCAAATGGAAGAATAAATACAGTATTGATCACCAGGAGAGAGGAGAGAAAGGGGTAGAAAACATATTCAAAGAAGCAAGACCAGAATACTTCAGTTCAAGGGGAAATGGAAATTCATCTTTAGAAAGCTCAAATGAAGGTCTGTAGGGAAATTCCAAAAAGAATCACACCAAAACACATTTAAAAATTATAGCAGAGTTCTAATAGTTGACAAATAAAGGTGACTTATTACATACAATGGAACATATATAGGACCATCTTAACTTTCAAGTAGAGTCCTTACAAACCAGGAGAGAGTAGGATGAGATATTCAGAAAATTTTAAGAAAAAAATAACAAAATATTCCAACCAACTATGCTCTCCTTAAAAAATTAAAAAAAAAAAAGACATAAAACTTTCTTGGACAAAGAAAAGCTGAAAGAAAGTGTCACCACTAGATCTGCCTTAGAAGGAATGCTCAAGAAAGATCAAGCTGCTTAAAAAGGTCAATATGTAGCAACAAAATATTATATGAAAAAAATTATTCTAGACTTTTGGATAAATCCAAAGAAATTTCAACTTCTTATATAGTGAAGGGGTTATTTGTATGACTGTGAATAAATCCAGGGCCTATAAATTTTGCTGATATGGTGCCTATATATTCCCAGTAAATATCAATTCAGTATTGCCTTAGAATCTAATGATTTTAACTAAAAGAAAATGTAGCCATTAGTGAGGGACATGATTAGTTTCAAGATAAATAATGTTTCATCTAGGAAGATCTGTTCAAATCACTAGTGGCAGATATCTCCTAGATTTTGCCTTCTTCTTTTAAGTAGATATCAGAGCCCCATATTGGCAATCATTCCTCAAGACATTTGCTCAAATAATTTAAGTTCCCACCTAAATAATCTAGTTTGGTATATTTTTCATTTCTATTTTTTAAGTGTGTGTAAAAAGAGCATGCATATCAACACCTCATTACTGAAAAATGTCAATTGTCAACACCTCATTACTGAAAAATGTCAAGTATATCCATACTACTAATAGTGTTTAATATGTGTGTTTTTCACTTCTTTTTGTTTTCCTCCATGGCCATGGCCTTTACATAGTCTTTTTAACAATAAAATACAAGAGGAACCTGAATTGTAAAGGTCATGAGAGTACTAAAAATTTCATGTACTGTTATGTGAACCTTGGAAACTTAACTGTTTGCATCTCTGGCTATTTGGCTGACTGAGAACTTGATACAAGTTTTGATGCAACAATGATTTAGATTCCTTTCCTTTAATGACATACTTAAGGTCAGAATAATGGAAAAAGGCATAAATGTTAAATATTTTCATTTTAAATATAGATTAAGAAATTATATCAACAAATTTCTAATAATATTTGTCATATATAAACTTAGAAAAGAGTGGAAAGAAAATATGTATTCATTTCATGATACCAGGCTGCAATACATTAAGAGAATTTAATAGCCAATTTCCAAAATGGAAAGATTATGTAAAAGAATCAGTACATAAACAGTGGTCTTGAAATACAAATATACATTACACATCTGGTGGCCCGTACGGGGCAGAAGAA
This sequence comes from Sciurus carolinensis, assembly GCF_902686445.1. Classification (NCBI taxonomy): domain Eukaryota; kingdom Metazoa; phylum Chordata; class Mammalia; order Rodentia; family Sciuridae; genus Sciurus; species Sciurus carolinensis. The sequence goes on along the minus strand of NW_025920105.1, from coordinate 3,774,693 downwards.
AGGGGGAAAAAGGGCATTTGCACAGTGGGGAAACTGAGGAACCTCACAGGAATAGGGCAAGGGAAAATTCAAGATCCGCCTCCAGGAATAGGTACGGCAGGGAAAGTAGGAACCTCGCAGGAGTCTCTGGCCAGAGAAGTTTAAGGGTGAGGGATAGTAAAAAGAAATAGGGTCAAACAAAAACTAAAGGTCACAAAGGACATGAAGCTGAGGCCCTGTCTCTCTCTGAGGCAGTTAGGCGCTCAGGTAAGCTGAGGCTTTGTCTCTCTCTCTGAGGCAGTTAGGTGCTCAGAATAGTAGGCCAGGAAAACTGAGCCCCTTTCCCTCTCTGGGGCAGTTAGGTGCTCAGGTAAGCTGAGACCCTGTCTCTAGGGCAGTTAACCCCTGTCCCTGGGGCAGTTAGAAACTCAGGTAATCTGAGACCCTGTCTCTAGGGCAGTTAACCCCTGTCCCTAGGGCAGTTAGGAACTCAGGTAAGCTTAGGCCCTGTCTTCTAAGGCAGTTAGGCACTCAGGAGAGCTGGCCAGGTGATGAATGATAAAGGAGCTCTGGAATGTGTGTATTTTGTATTGTTTGTGTGTTTGTACTACTGTTAGTGTGGCCTTTATACAGTCAAAGATGGATTCAGAAATATCATGAAGTCAGTCTGAAGGGATAATTCAAAAGGAGACGTGAAAAATATATTACAAGAAGAAGAAGTGCTGGAAGAGATTAAAGAGGAAGTTAGCTGGGGTAACCAAAAACAGGAAAGTAACCAAACTTAAACAGGAAGGTAACCAAAAACAGGAGGAAGAAAATACTGGGGAAGAATTAGAAAATAAAGAAACCGCTGTATGAACGTATGTTCAAACTCTAGTAGAAATAAGCCCAGGGTTTATAGAAGAAAAGTTGCTCAATGTGCCACAAGAGGATCTTCATAAACAGGATCTAATAGCAACAGAAAAGAACTGTTAAAGAAAACAAAGTGAGGAATAATTGTGTGGTAGTGACTTAGAAAACAATTACTCAGAAAGTTTAAGAACAAAGGAAAAATGTAGGAGAAAGCTAAACCTAATACGAAGAATCCAAAAAAGGAATAACTGAGTGGTAGTGAAAATTTAAGAACAAGGGAAAAAGAAGAGAGCTAAATCTAATACAAAGAACCCCAAAAATGAATAACTGAGTGGTAGTGAACACTTAAGAACAAGGGAAAAATGTAGGAGAGAACTGAATCTAATACAAAGAACTTAGAGACAGTGATGGCTGATTAGAAACAGCTATGCAGAGCAGTGTTATCTGGAGGACAATATCTGATTTGGAGAGCTCAGTGGCAAGAGAGGTAGAGACAGCTATGCCTTTGGTTATCCAGCTAGCCTATGAAAATGCTAACAAATTTTGCCAAGAGGCTATCAGGCCCTGGAAAAATAAAAGGGACCTTTCTATCTATATGAAACTTTGTAAAGATGTCAATGAGGCAGTAATGACAGGAAATATAATTGCTGCAGCTATGAGAAGTGCTTCTCCTTTTAAACACCTTTGGAGTGGCTCACCCTAAAGGCTGCTTCCTATGTGGACAGCCAGTCCATTTCAAAAGGCAATGCCCTAATAATAAACAAGAAATGACTACAGTAAAATCTGTTATGCCTCATGTGCCAGGTCTTTGCCCAAAGTGCAGAAAAGGAAAACATTGGGCTAAAAAGTGCAAATAAGTTACTGATGTTGAGGGCAAGATGTTACCAAACCATTTAAGAAACAGGGCACAGGGCTCTTTGACTCAAGGCTCACAAATGTATGGAGCTTCAGAGGGGAACAATGTCAGATCACATATTCAGATGGTTCCTCGTTATAAAAAACAATACTTTCCTAAAGCCCTGAATGTTTCTCCTAGTGGTGCTGCTGCAGTAGTTATTCACCAAGATACTATTATTCAGATTACATTTCAAAAATTGGCTCAGTTGGTGGAAATGGAAGCAGCTGTCATAGCCCTTGTAGAGTTTGGGGAGTAACAGATCTTTTTGCTGATAGTGATTGCATTACTCGGGCAATTCCCAAATTGGAATTGGTTGGACCCATAGCTCCTCATAAGCTGATTTGGCTGCTCAGATGGTTTTCATCTTTTTCTCAGTAAAGCAAGCTGCTTATTTTCATCCTGTGTAACTCACTTCTAATTCCTCATGTTGGTGCCTCACCTTTAAGGAGGGTCTGTAAGTAAAGAAAAGTGCACTGATCAAAGGGTTAATGGTGTTGGTGCTGAAATATGTAGAGAGGGTGAAACAATTATTTTTTATATACTCCTGTGTGCCTAGCTCTTCCTTTTCTTTTTGTGACTTGTAGTGGGATCCTCTTTAGACAGTTATCGTCACAGATTGTACAACAATGGATAGATACATTTGACAAGCTAGTAGCAAGGCTTTGAAAACAAATCCTCACCATAGATGCCACTAGGGTGGAAGTCAAGCTGGGAGGACTTATCACAGGAGCATTAAATGGGCTAGCACAATTTGGTACTAAATTTTGGGGATTTTTAGGTTTCACACTGATGAGCTTGGGTATGCTTGTGTTAATTCTATTCTACATCTACAAATGCCTCAAAGCCAGTCAACAGGCTCATAATGTGATCATAAGACAGGCCATGGCCACCCTTGAAGCAGGACAATTTCCCAGTATATGGCTTGGTATGCTGGATCAGTAGTCAAAGACGGGTAACCATGGGATGGCACTGTACCAACCTAAGACAGAAGGGCCAATCCTGCTTTGGTATCCTTTGATGATGCGTAAGGACAGAATGCTGATTTCTGGGACCTAAGACAGGCACGATCCCTACCAGCTTCCTTTTCATTTCATATAAGGAAGGGGGAATTGTTGGGGGCTATGCCATGCAGACTCACCAAGATGGCACCTGGCAGCCAGCCAGAAGTTGTTTTGATCATATCGGAGGTACACGTGCACAGGTGTTCCTGAGTGCTCCTGCTCACTCCTGCTGCTGATTGGGCAGCTGGCTCCTCGCCTGATCTCAACTGGCATGGCCCTGCCCTCCACCTCCTGGAGGGAATATAAGCAGGCAGCAGGTAGATGGCAAAGAGCAGCAGTTAGCAGAAAGAAGCAGAGAAGCCATTAGCAGAAAGGAAGAGAAACATCAAGCAGATAGAAGCAGCGAGTAGGGGCAGCGGCGGAAGGCAGATTGCAGAGCGGAGAACTGAGGACACATCTTTAGGTTGCAGATCATAGATAGGCAGATCGCAGTACGCGGGACACATCACTAAAGCACCTCCGATAGATGCACCCTTAATTCACAGGATGCAGGATGCACCTTTAAGAAGAAGTGCAGAACTAAGAAGATATAGATCTCTGAAAGTGTAGTCTCTCTCTCTTAAGCAAAGTCTCTCTTTCTCTCCAATAAGCAAAGCCTCTCTCTCTCTCTCCTCTCAAAGCAAGTAAACCTCATTTCCTCTATCCTCCATAAACAAGCAAGCAAGTAAGGAAGTAGCTCAGAAATAGAAGTAGCTCAGTTTCCAGTCCACCACCCATAAAGACCCGTGCAAATTGTTGCTGCAGGTGGTGACAAATATCCGTCGATTTGGTACTGCAAAGAGCCAGCAACACACATCTATATAGAATTTTCCATTCATAGTCTTAGAATACACAGTCTTTTCAATTATTCAAAGATTAATCTTCAGGATAGATAATATCTATTCTCTGTTTCATTGATATCTTCTTTTAAATCTGTTTTCAATGAAATATTACATACATTACATTGTATCAGTCTTACCTCTGTGTGAACAAATATTTGATGAGTGTGATATAACCTGGTACCTGTTTATAGTGATGATTCAACAAATAGATGAAAGATAAGTTTTAGCTAAGAAGTACAGAAAAGAAAAATCCTGTATTATTGATTGAAATGTAATTTAGTATACACATTTGGGAAAATACTATGTTTTTTCCTCAAAAGGTTAAATAATAGAACAACCGTATCATTCAGCAATCCCATTAATGGTTATATATCTGAAGAAAATAAAATCATTAAGTCAAAGAATTAGCTGCATATTCATCTTTCTTATAGCATTATTCACAATAATCAAGATATATAATCAATGTAAGTTATATAATGGATTAAGGGATAAAGAAAATGTGGCATGTATGCACAAAAGATTATTCAGTCTTAAAACTGAAGGAAATATATTATTTGTGACAACGTGGATAAACTGGAAGGACATTATGTTAAGTGAAGAAAGCAAGGCATGAAAAGACAAATATAACATGATCTCACTTATTTATGGAGTCTAGCAAAATTGAACTCATCAAACAGAAAATAGAGCAGGGATGTAGAATTGGAAAGATGTCAATCAAAAGATAAATTATTAAAGTTACAAGTAATAATTTCAAGAGATATATTTTATAGCATGTAAGTATAGATAATAATCATGTATTTGATTTTGAAAAATTGCTCACACTAGATTTTAAGTGTTCTCAACATAAAAGGTGTTAAGTATGAGGTGATACTTGTTAATCAGCATGATTGAATCATTCTATGATGTATAATATATCAAATTATCATATCATCCATGATGAATGTATATAATTTAGTTGTCCATTAAAGATTAGTAAAAGTTGTGCCAATGAAACAATTCACAAGATTGACAAAGTTTTATCTTTCATGACCAAGATAGGGTGGGCTACAGGGAAGAATAAAATTGTTAAATTTAGAAATGAAAGCAAATTCACTACCACTTATTTCACAGGAACAGCTTATTAAAAATACTATGAAAAATATATACTAACCATAAAAGTTAATAAAATGGAAAAATTCAATGAAATATCAAAACTATCAAAATTGACTCAAATAGAAATAGATAATATAAGTATGTCTAACAAGAGATTGAATCAGTCATCAGAAACCTCCCAACAAAAACACAGGGCCAAATGGCATCGATGGTGATTTCTACCAAATATTTAAAGAATAATTAGCATCTATCTTTTGAAATAAGCAGAAGAAAAGATGCATAATAAAAATAATGTAATTATCATTGTCAGCAAGGAAATGGAGAAACTGGAGTCCTCCTAGATTGCAAGTGGAAATATAAAGTTGGAAGCACTCTAGTAAGCAATTTGTCATTTCTTCAAAAATATTACAGTTCCCATAAGCCCCATAAATTTTACTTCTAGTTATACAATACCTGGGTATCGAAAACATGTTCACTCAAAAATATGTAGGTCAAAAGGTACAGATTTGAAGTTAAGTCAGATGAATAAGTCCAGAGATTTAATGTAGGGCATAAGGATTGAAGTTAACTGTATTTTATACTAAAACTTTGTAAGAGAGTAGGTTTTAGAATTCTTGTGATGAAACTCTCTTTGTGTCTATTCATGTGGTGGTTACAGGAATGTAATATAAGATGAGGTAGCATAGAAATAAACATACACACAGCATGTGTGCATACACACAGATTTTTACTCATTATTGGTATATGTAAACTAGTGGACCTGAATAAGATCAAAGGACTTTTATATAATAATATCTGTGTGATCTACAACATAGTTAAGACAGTTGCTTCCACTTTGGAAAAAATGAAGAATGGAGCAATCTCTCTGTATTATTTCTCCTAAGTGTACATATCTGTTAGTAAACTTTCCACTGATGGGATAAAATACCTAAGAAAAATAACTTAAGGCATGAAAGAATTATTCAGATTCAGAATTTTCAAGATTTCCACCCCTGGTCTGCTGCTTTTTCTTTTTCTGGACCTATGGTGGAGCAGGACATCATGGTGGAAGTGTGTGGCAGAGACAGCTGCTTACTTCATGGTCATCCAGAAAGCAGGGGGAGAGGGAGAGACCAGGACAGAAAGAACGGTTGGAGAGAAAGGCAGGCTTGGGACAGGATGCAGTCCCCAGGGTGCAACTACAGGGTGCAATCCCATGGTACAACCCCAGTGGTCCACTCCCTTTAATCAGGTCCCACCTTCCACAATGTCTGCCATCACACAATAGTCCGGTCAGTTATGAATCCCTCATGGATGACTCCACTGATGAGGTTAGAGTCCTCATTATCCTATCATTTCCAGAAAGCCCCCGAACAAGACTGAACTGGAAACTTTAAATCCACGAGTCTTGGCAGACATTCCAGATCCAAAATATAAGAATGTGAATCTATAATTTTCTCAAAATATAAAGCTAAAGAGATAGAAAAATAATGGAAACAATATTTAATTAACTAACATTATTTAGGGATAATACAAACATAAAATGACACCTGCATGATATTACAAAAACTATTTCTTGAAAGTTACATATTTCCTCAAGCACATGGGCACATATATACATTTGTTTTCATTTCTACCAATGCAAACTTGATTTTTAAGAGCCCTGTTTTATAGAAGTAATTTTTTCTGAAGAGAAATGAATATTACTTTTACAATGCATTCCCATTTGCAGAAAATGCTACTGGTGCTCTAATTTGACTCATTGTATTAAAATACAACAAAATCTCTATTAGTGCCTTACATCCTGATTCCCTATTATTAATATTAGACTGCTTGAAAATTAAGATTTCATTTAGATGCTTAAAATTCACCAGTTTTTTTCTGCATGAAATATATTTCTTTTTAATATATCCAATTGAGAGTGTGAGGTAATTACTCATCATTAAGAGGTCATGTGATCCTATATGTCTTTACTTTTATACTGATGGTTGATCTGAAAAGATTTTGTTGTCATGTCATGTTGAAAATCATGCAAACTTGGTTTTCTAATCAATGCCAAACACTTTTTGTATATGAAATACAATATACCTGTAGTTTTAATGGAATTATTATTTTTTTTGGAAATGAAAACAAACTAACAAAACCATTTCCAGTTAAAGCAATATTCCAATAATTTAACATAGTCACTGGAATTTTATTGATAAAGTTACTCTATATTTCATTATCAAAATATTCAATTGTATGTTTCAAGTAGACATTTGCTCATATAAAAACAAAAAGATATATATTTAATTATTGTGAAGTATCTATGGGAATTTGGAATTTCAGAAAATTTCTTACAATATAATTTATGGAAATAATGATCAAATAAATATTCTCCTTAGACAAAAGCCTTTATTCTAAATGGTATTAAATTAATGTGTTATATTTAACTATGAAATTATAATTGAGGTGTCTGGATTAGCAGGTTGTTTAGTATCATTTATTGGTATTTATTAAAAATCTCCTTGATTTAAGGGACAAAGTTCTAATAGTCAGAAGATGAATTTTTAAAAAAAGTTCCAATATGTGTAATCCATTTTATTTCTCCATATAAAAAGAAACCAAAGTTTCAAAGACAGCTTTGATCCTGCCCTTGCTTATTTCTCAAAGGAACTGAAATTTTTCTTTAATGGTTGAAACAAAAGGACAGTTAAAGAACAGAAGAGTTGTTCAGAAACATAAAACTTTTATATTTTGAATTATTATTGACTTAAAAATTGAAAAAAATATGGTAGTTTAGTAATCACACCTACACTTATTCTATGTGTACTATAATTTTTTATTATTATTTTTATTATCAATTGTACTTTTATCAATCTTCTTTTGTTCACATCCTTGACCATGTAAGATTCATATCACAAAAGAACTTTGCTAATTTTTTCTCATGTTAACAGAAATGTGATCTAGAGATGGAGGTATTGTACTTATGCTAATTTCTTATTCTTATTCTACTTAATGTTCTGAAAATGATTAACAGTTTGGAAGCTGAAATGAATGACATTATCTTTCCTCTACAAATGTTAGTAGCATAACTAGGTATTATTAAAGGGATTGCTTACTTTTACAGCATCTTTTCTCAAAGGAACCTTCAAATAGTCTGTAAAAGAACAATGGCCTTTTAAGAAGTTAATAAACCACAAAAGAATGAAAGAAGGATTTGAAAGTTAACAAGCCATTGGCCCATGTGTGTGACAACTTAATCCCCTGGGCAGAGAAGAGTTTAATCATTCTTTCTCTAATGAATAGTTTTGCTACATCTTAGGTTAGAAATTTTGTTCCTAATGCAGAAGACTACAAAGAACTGTTTAATATTTGCTTGCATGGAAAACATGAAATAGAAAGTGAATATTTCATGGGTAACTGCTTCTCTCATTCACCTTGACAGTGTCATTTTCCCCTGGCTCACTCATTCCTGCTTTACTTCTGAACCAAAATTTCTAGGTTTTTAATAATCATAGTAGTTAAAAATCTGTCAAATCTTTCATATCCCTTTATTCCAAAAGTATAAAAGATACTACACAGTGTAACATTTTGGATGCTAATGCATACCAACTAACTAATGATATCATTTTCAAATATGGACATTAAGACTCTTGATGAAATCATTTAGCCAAATTCAGAGGGAAATAGAGTATATTAAAGAATATTGAGTATTTAAGATAAGTAATTTTATTAACATGGTGATATGGCAGATGGAGAAATGTCATATTCTGACAGAAGATCAAAGCACATTAGATGTCCATCATGGAACTATGGTACAAAGTGACATATTTTATTGCATAAATCAAAATTCCTCTACTAATTATAACTTGTCCATTTAATTCTGTAGTAAAGTCTATTTTAATAAATGAAGATTGGAGGGTCAGATGAACATAATGTAAAATACACAGGTCAATGCCCACCTGTTATATTAATCTTAATATTGCCCACTGTAAATTAATCATGTGCTAATTCTTGAGTTTTCTAGGGTATATGAGGGAGATGAATTTGATCATTCTTTTCTGTTCTAAGAATGAAATTCTCTAAAAGACAAAATCTATATTTATTGAAAATACATATACCTTTCAGATACAAAGGACCATTCAATACATTTGTTATGTCAATTAAATTGCAAGTAATTTGCAATACTTTCAAATTTTTAAGAAATTACTTGAAATAAATATTCCTCTTTGTTTACACTTTATTTTATACTTTACATGTGCCTTACATACTAGATACATATTATATACAGTTAATCTTTACTCATTAATTCATTAAATAGAATTAATCACACACTTAACCTTAAATTTATATTGAAATGTAGATGATCCAGATTATTCAAGAAATTTAAAGATGAACAAAACAAGAGAACTAACACTATTTTAAGATACACTGCAATGGAAGAGCAATCAAGAGTATGTGGGATTGGCATAAAAACTAACAGATTAGTGAATGAAGATCAGAATGAAGAGCACAGAAATATTCCCATATATACATGGACAATTGATTTTTGACAAAAATGTGTAAAGATAATTGAGTAGCTTTAATAATTAAAATCCATTTGCAAAAATAAACAAAGACTTATACATGTAAATATATTTTCTGCCATGTACAAAAAATAATTCAAAATGACTCACATATGAAACAGTTAAATCCATGATAATAAACCTTCAGAATAAGACACGGGAGAAAATCTTTATGCCCTGTGTTTTACCAACATATTTTATGATATGATACCAAAAGCAGTGTCCATAAGAACAAATTGATAAACTTCACTCTTCTAAAACAAAACATGTGCTCTTAGAAAGATATATCTACATATAAAAATATGGAATAATAACTCACATGTATAAATAAAATGCACCAATAAAGTAATAATTTTAAAAGAAGATAATATAAAAAGAATCAAGAGCCAAATGTGTGTGGTGAGAATATATTTACATATCATATTTATGATTAAAGACTTGTACTCAAACTTCTCAAAATAAACCAATTGAAAAAATGAGTAAAAGATAATCACAAATCATTTACCAAAGAGGATAAGCAGAGTCAATAAGCACATGAGAAGATATATATCACCCTTTGTTGTTACAAAAATAAATATTAAAAATTTTAATATCAGAAGGGCAAACATTGAAGAGACTTCCTGTTTTAAATATTGTCAATAATAAGGAAGAATTAGAGTTCTGCTACACTGATGATGTAGGTGTAAAATGACATAACTATCTTGAAAAATGTTGGTTTCTTAAGAAATTAAGTGTATGACTTCCATACATCTAGCCATTCTACTTATAGGTATTCACCTAAGGTAAATGGAGGTATATGCCTATAAAACAACTTTTACATAAATGATCATAAGAACTTTTCTTGCACCAGCTACATCATGTATGCAAATCAAATATTCACTAATGAGATAAATGAGTGAATATATGAGAAAACTGTCACAGATCTATAATATTACCTATTATTCAATAATAAAAAGGAAGGAACTAATAACATATCACTGCTTGGATGATTTTAAAAAATAATGTTAAGTGAAACAACTCAAGTATAATATGATACCACTTACATGAAATACTAGAAATAGAAAATGCAAATGAATATTTTGAACTTTTGTAGGAAGCTGATATTTTAGTTACCTGGGGATTAAAGTAAGGGTGCTGGTCATGGAAGAGAGGAGTGGAAGCATTGTAAAGAAATCCATGGAAATATTTGGGAATGATTAAGTATATTGATCATGATGTTACAATAGTTTCTTGGGCATATAAATATTCCAAAATTCATCAAGTTGTACATTTTAAGTGTATGCAATTGTATCCCAATAAAGCTGTTTAAAATATGTGAAAAATACCTACATGCAAGTTCATTGAAATATGATTAAGAAAAATGCATATTGATTTAAAAACTAGAGAAAATAAATGTATGTTATAAAAATACATACATATGTGCATGTAGGGGAACTACTAATGCAAAGTGAATGGAAAAAATTAAGTCTTAAAAGACAATGTAAATGTAGGGCAAAATGTAGATAGAAAGGGAAGAAGAGAAAAAGTAAAAATAAACATGTTTGTTTAGCATCATGCTTTATCATGAACTTGTAAAAAGCAAAACCGTTTTGTTAACCTCTTTTTTTTACTGTAATTTTGTTGGTGAATATTTTTATTGTAGTTTACACAAGGGTAAGTAGAACTTCTTGTGCTCTCCAGAGTTCAGGCTGTTTTAATGCACATTGGAAAAAAATATGTTTATGCTTTGCAGTGTGCAGTGGTTAAATGAAGAAGAGGGGAACATCTGAGGTGTCAGAAAATTAGAGGTATGACTACAAAAAATTAATCAGCTTCTGCTCTTCATTATCATAGGTCTGAATGACTTTTAAAAGACCATAGTTTCTATGCTCATTTGGATGCTGAAATTAAAATGTGTTAGGTGCCATACAGCATCACTTTGACACATTTGGTCATCTTAAAAATAATACGACAATGTGAAGAAGAATACTGAAGAGTACAGTAAGAATATCAGAGGCTAATTGGCAAACCTCCCTTTCTTCTGTCAGTTAATATTTTATTCTATTTGTGGCAAATAAATATTAAAGTTGAAAGATTTTCCAGACTATTTTTTAAAACATATCTTATCATGTCATAACACGCATTGCATTATATTAGCTTTTTAATGAGGACATTCATTTTGAAGCATTTCTTTCTGGTAATTTCTGCTAATTCCTTGCATGTTCAAATCATATATACTGTTCAGTACACAATATAAACACTGTTACTGTAATAACAATCCCAAATCTTCAGCCTTGCTTTATGAATTCATGTATTTTGTAAACATGTCATCTTGTGTTTATTACCTTGATAGCATTTAGTTCAAGGGTTATTTTTCATGTTTCTTGTCACCTCAACTGGTTCATCTTGTATCAATTAACATGAGTTCTTCATCTGTGTTTTATTGTACACCTAGAAACTCCTAACATCCAACACTCTCTGATTGGAAGTATGAGGTTAAGTGTCCCTTTTCTCTGAACTTTACCAGAAAAATGCTTTGGAAATATGAAACTTTAATTATGTGGCACACTAAATAATTAGAAAAGTCAACATTTCACATTGAAGAATTTCCATAAAATAAAGAGCTCTTTTGTTCAACTCAACAACAAAACTGAAGACAGTCATACAAATCATATCTGAACATAAAAGGGTTTCTGCAGAAATGAATATTGACAAGAAACTTCCAGAAATCATTAGTCAGCAGTAACCATTTGTTGTTGTAAGGGGTGACTAATGTGATGGGCTGAGAAATCTGACTCCATGAGAATGTTATAGGCCAGACTCTAAGGGAAATGACTAAACAGACTCCATTTTGCTTTGAGACTCCATGTTACATAGGAAATAAGTTTCTCCTATGGGAAATCATAGACAAATCATTCATTTTATTTAGGGAGTTGATATTTCTAGGTATCCTTAAGGTAGGAGAAAAGCCTCTGTGCCCATCATCAGTTACTTGGTGTGACATGTTTAATAATATACAATGGCAACTCCTATGTAGTAAAGAATTGCTCTCATTTGATTCCTATTGCTCTTAAACAGTGTACCATGTGAATGGTGATTGTGTAGATGTTACTAACCATTCTTTAGTTTGTACCTAGGTAAGGGTCATTTTGACCTACTTCTTTCTTTGTTGATGATCTCAAGATGTTAGTTTGTAATTTCAAATCATAGCAACAAACACTTATGATTAATGTGATTTTTGGTATAAGAACCCCTACAACCCTGTGGTTGGGGCTGTACTCCCAAAAGCCTTTTTTGGGGCATTGTGTGAGACAGTCAGCTAGGCAGCTTAATAAAGACTCTCAAATTTGGACTTCTCAGTGGTGATTGGTCTGTTCTTAAGTTGTGTCCCATAACACTAACTAGACTAATTCCCTGTCTTCTAAGCAAAAGAGTTCTATCATGTTTTGGTCCTACCTTAAGGATAGCTAGAAATATCAACTCCCTAAATAAAATGAATTATTTTTCTATGATTTCCCATGTAGAAAGATGTTAAAGCTAGAAAGAAAGGTAAACTGGTATGGTTGGTGACTTCAGTCCTTCTCAAATGATCTATACAGCTCACACACTTAAGCATAGCTGATTTGTATATGTCAAGCAGGTTTTAGCCATTAGTAGTGACATTTCATGACAAATGCTTTATAAGGAAACCAAATAGTTTTCTCTACAAATCATTCAGTACTACTAATCATTACTGATCACTCTATTATTTATATGAATGGAAAATGAATTAACACAAGATATATGAGGCAAATGAAGACAGGGAAATGGAGTTATCATCAACAAATAAATCAACTTTTAAGATAGTAGAAAAGCATAAAGTAAAAAAAAAGAAACTATACCTAATTTATATTTTCAGAAATTTGGGAGTTGTTCACAATCATAAAACAAGGACAGGGTGCTTTAGATAAAAGCAAAATAAGAGATTAAGCAAACACTTCAAATTTAATTTTAAAATTGTCAATTGATTCAGTGAATAACAAGAATCCTGTGAATAAAAGGATCATTTGTATGTGGAATATGCTGGGAGTTGCTGATGAAGGTGGGCTTGTCTCAGCCATCTCTAACTGGAGGTGTGCCCCTTGGTGAACACTGGGAGCTATCTCACAGACCTGAGACTCTTCCATTGTCCCAGTAATGTCCTGCTCAAAGAGAATTCTGTGATGCCTTGGAATTTATTGTTTCAGACAGGCCCAGGTGGAAAGAGATATCAGTGTGCTCAAGCAGCCCTGAGGCACCAGCTGCCTGGAGGAGGAAGAGTTACTGCCCAAATGATAAGACTCCAGTGGATTAACTTCCCTACAGCCTATAAATAAAGCATGGGAGACTCACTCTTCATTAGAGATTGCACCTATCAGTTCGAATCCCCCTACCTGGCCCCTAGGTTGAAACTCGTTCCCTGTGACCTTTTAAATTTTATTTCCTATTAAATTATTTCAGACTTTTAATTTCTCAGTGAGCTCATACCTCCTTGTGGCTATCTGATCCCTCACTCTGCAGGACACAGCAATGGGAATACATACTTACTCAAATTTTTCAAGATCAGCTTAAATTAATAAAGGAGGCTATTCATAAAATCTAAGAATTTAAGTAACCTAGAATCCATCTGTCTTGAACACTAATTGCAAAGAAAATTACAATAATAAAGATTGTCAAATATTTTATTCACACAAGTAGTGACTGTAAAGAAAATCTGCACATGTTCATGCACAAACATACACACACACACAAAAAAAAAACACACACACACAGAGGCAAGACATGTATTATACTCTTTGTAGAGAAAATACTAACCCTGAAAAATGCCTATACCTTAATCTCTGAAGCCTGTGAACACCTATGATACAAGATCCTATGTTACATTTATGCATGTAATTAAGAAACTTCAGATGGGAGCATTATTTTGGAATATCTGGAAAGATATAGTGCAGTCACATTATAATGCTCTTAGTAAGAGAGAGGCAAGGAGGGCAAAGTCAGAATAGCAGAATACATCAAACAACACAATTTAACTTCGTGGCTATTCAAGGTTGAAGAAGGGGTCGTAAGTCAAGGACCCAAAATGACCTCTAGAATTTGGACTAAGCAAAGAAATAGGTTTCTCTGAAGTCTTCCAGAGATATACAACCATGCTGAAAACCTGGTTTCCATCCTGTATTCTCTTCAGAATTCAAACCTTCAGAACCATAAGATAATGCATTTTTAATGTTTTAAGAAATAAATTTGTAGTAACGTGTCACAACAGCAAAAAGATACACATAAAAAATTTGATAAGTCAAAATTCTATAATTTATGAAAATTGAAAGAAAACTTGCATACATATTGGAAATATATGAATTTCCTCACAATCAAAAAATTCAAAGTAATGAAATTCATGTATGATTTTAAAACTCATTAAAGTCATTTGTTAATTTTTTCATTGACAAAAATAGTTCTTAATCACCTACTTTGTGATGGACATTCATTTGAATTTAAAGTGTTATTACAAGCAAAAATGAAAGTTTTATTGCTAATCAAGGTTATAGTATGTAAAGGAGATAGAAATAAACTTTAAAAGTATACATACATATATATATGTAGAGTGTGTGTGTGTGTGTGTGTGTGTGTGTGTGTTTCTCTGAAAAGCTCAAGAAAGATGGAGGATGGATATGGGGTTTTATAAGAAAATAATGTAGAAGAAATAAACAAGAACATCGGAAGTGATACTTGAGATAGGATCTGCAGCATGAGTGGAAACAGACTAGTTAGGAGAAAAGATGGTAATACATGTGAAAGAACGTCTTCATGCAAAGATTCCTTAAATTTTGACCAAGGATCATAGACAGAAAGGACATTATATGTAAGATCTGATTTTTTGGCACACATCAAATTAAGAATTTTGTTTTGCCCAAACAACACAAGTGCAGCTTAGGTGCACAAGATATGTGTAATAATGCTTACTATTTTTTTACAATATCATAATAGTTGGGGACAAATTTCAGTTTATGAATGAACGGATGAGTAAAATATGTCCTTAGACACAAAAACACACAAAATATTTAATTACCCACACAGCCCAACAAAGATTAACGATAATTACATTTTAAAAAATTACATAATGCTTTCAAGGATTTTGTCAATATCTGTACAACAGCAGTTTTCATTTTCAAAATATGTGTGCAGGTATAAATTTACACAGTTTTATACATATACATACATACATGCATATTTCCACATTTCTTAGAGTGAATAATATGAACTAGATATTAATAGGAGTTTCATTTGGAAATAGGGTGGGTAAGTATTTTTTGTACTACTTGAGCTGATTCAATAAAGATAATTTAAAAATTCAATATAAAAGTACATGAATAAATGTTGAACTGCAGGTGAAACAAAATCAAGGTGAAGAGAAAATATTGGCAAAGTGCCATGGTTACAGATGCTTGAAAATCCATCAGCCACTGCTCATTCAGTATCCATTACATGGAAGTGATGAAAAGCCAGTCTTAAATTTTTGCTCTTTAAATTCTCTAAAAGTAAATAGAGGAAGGTTGAAACTAAGTGAGGATTATTCCCTGTTTCATCCTTGATCATTGTATGTAAGGTACCAATGCTCACATTTAAAATCCTCTCATAAGCAACCTCTTATTTAAGATAATTCATGAAACAAATTTACATAATACATTTGTTCATAACATTTTCTATATAATAAATGATCCAAATATATCAACTGATATAAGAGCAGAAATCTGTGTCATACCTTCTGATATATAAATTGATATAAATAAAACATACATGTACAGCAGTACAACTCTACAATAAGAAGAGACCCTCCCCTTATGCTGTCAGCCTTGCTACTTACATCTTTAGTGTTTGCTTCCATCAGAAAGAAAACAAAATTTCTGAATATTAAAAAACACATAAAAATACATCAGGGTGAATTTCATAAATATAATAAAATAAAAATTTAACATTTTCAAGTAAAAATACATTTATATAATTTGATATAATATTATTTGTTAATTATATAAATAATGAAAGCACATGTTTATAATTTTCTAACTCTGCCTCCTTTATTTGTTTAAAATGGGGAAATATCAATCTTTGAAGGTAGTCCTCTTTTTTTGAAATACAGTAAATAAAATTGAGATAGATTTTGGCTACCACATTCCTAAATTTTTCCTCAGCAAGTCAAAATCATAGAATTCCTTTTTCACTTTTCGCTTATTTGTTCTTCTCCCAGGTGCTGGGAATTCAAACACGGATCCCTGCACACGCTCAGTAAGTGCTCTACAGGATGAGCTATTCACCCACTCCTTTTTCACTTTCAACAGTACAATTTATTTTTTTAAACATTAATATTTTATTAGTTTGACCACATAGAGACTTACAAGTTAATTTCTTTTTTTTTCTTTTTTTTATTTAAACAAATGGGATACATGTTGTTTCTCTATTTGTACATGGAGTCAAGGCATACCATTTGTGTAATCATAAATGTACATAGGGTAATGTTGTTCAATTCATTCTGTTATTTTTTCCCTTCCCCCCACCCCTCCCATCTCTCTTTTCCCACTATACAGTCCTTCCTTCCTCCATTCTTACCACCCTCCTTAACCCTAACCCTAACCCTAACCCTAATGCTAACCCCTCCCACGATCCATTATATGTCCTCATCCGCTTATCAGCGAGATCATTCGTCCTTTAGTTTTTTGAGATTGACTTATCTCATGTAGCATGATATTCTCCAATTTCATCCATTTGCCTGCAAATGCCATAATTTTATCATTCTTTATGGTGGAGTAATATTCCATTGTATATATAAATGCCACGATTTCTTATCCATTCATCAAATGAATGACATCTAGGTTGGTTCCACAATCTGGCTATGGTGAATTGAGCAGCAATGAACATTGATGTGGCTGTATTTCTTTGGTATGCTGATTTTAAGTCTTTTGGGTATAGGCTAAGGAGTGGGATAGCTGGGTCAAATGGTGGTTCCATTCCAAGCTTTCTGAGGAATCTCCATAATGCTTTCCAGAGTGGGTGCACTAATTTGCAACCCCACCAACAATGTGAGTGTACCTTTTTCCCCACATCCTTGCCAACACCTATTGTTGTGTGTGTTCTTGATAATCGCCATTCTAATTTGGGTGAGATGGAATCTTAGGATAGTTTTGATTTGCATTTCTCTTATTACTAGAGATGTTAAACATTTTTTCATATATCTGTTGAATGCTTGTACATCTTCTGTGAAGTGTCTGTTCATTTCCTTAGCCCATTTGTTGATTGGATTATTTGTATTCTTGGTGTAGAGTTTTTTCAGTTCTTCAAAGATACTGGAAATTAGTGCTCTATCTGAAATATGAATGGCAAAGATATTCTCCCACTCTATAGGCTCTCCTTCACGTTACTGATAGTTTCCTTTGCTGAGAGAAAGCTTTTTAGTTTGAATCTATCCCAGTTGTTGATTCTTGCTTTTATTTCTTGTGCTATGGGATTCCTGTTAAGGAAGTCTGATCCTTAGGCAACAAGTTGAAGATTTGGACCTACTTTTACTTCTATAAGATACACGGTCGCTGGTCTGATTCCGAGGTCCTTGATCCATTTTGAGTTGAGTTTTGTGCAGGGTGAGAAATAGGGGTTTAATTTCATTCTGTTGCATATGGTTTTCCAGTTTTCCCAGCACCATTTTTTGAAGAGCCTATCTTTTCTCCATTGCATATTTTTGGCCCCTTTGTCTAATATGAGAAAATTGTAATTATTTGGGTTTGTGTCCATGTCCTCTATTCTGTACCATTGATCTACCTGTCTATTTTGGTACCAATACCATGCCGTTTTTGTTACTATTGCTTAGTAATAGAACTGAAGATCTGGTATTGTGAGACTCCCTGTTTCACTCTTTCTACTGAGGATTGTTTTAGCTGTTTTGGTATTCTTATTCTTCCAGATGAATTTCATAATTGCTTGGTCTATTTCTGTAAGGTACATGATTGGGATTTTAATTGGAATTGCATTGAATCTGTATAGCACTTTAGGTAGTAAGACCATTTTGACAATATTAATTTTGCCTATCCAAAAACATGGGAGATCTTTCCATCTTCTAAGGTTTTCTTTAATTTCTTTCTTTAGTGTTCTGTAGTTCTCATTGTAGAGGTCTTTCACCTTTTTTGTGAGATTGATTCCCAAGTATTTTATTTTTTTTTTGATGCTATTGTGATTGGGGTAGTTTTCCTAATTTCTCTTTCTGAAGATTCATCACTTATGTATAAAAATGCATTGGATTTATGAGCAATGATCTTGTAACCTGATACTATACTGATTTCACTTAGGAGTCTAAAAGTTTTCTAGTGGAATTTCCAGTTTTCTCTCTATATATATTCATGTCATCAGTGAACAGGGATAGGTTGAGTTCTTCTTTTCCAATTCGTATCCCTTTAATTTCTTTGGTTGTTCTAATTGCTCTGGCTAGACTTACAAGGACGATGGTGAATAGAAGTGGGGAAAGAGGGCATCCCTGCCTTGTTCCAGTTTTTAGCGGGAATGCTTTCAGTTTTTCACCATTTAGAAAGATATTGGCCATGGGTTTAGGGTAGATGGCCTTTACAATGTTAAGGAATGTTCCCACTACCCCAATTTTTTCTAGTGTTTTGAGCATGAAGGGATGCTGTATTCTATTGAATACTTTTTTGGCATGTATTCAAATAATCATGTAATTCTTAACTTTAAGTCTGTTGATATGGTGAAGGACATTTATTGATTTCTGCATGTTGAACCAACCTTGCATCCCTGGGATAAAACCCACTTGATCGTGGTGCACTATCTTTTTAATATATATTTGTATGCTATTTGTTAAAATTTTGATGAGAATTTTTGCATCGATATTCATTAAGGATATTGATGTGAAATTTTCTTTCCTTGATGTGTCTCTGTGTGGTTTAGGTATCAGAGTGGTATTGGCTTCATAGAATGAGTTTGGGAGGGTTCCCTCCTCTTCTATTTCATGGAATACTTTGAGGAGTATTGGAATGAGCTCTTCTTTAAACGTTTTGTAGAACTCGGCTGAGAACCCACCTGTTCCCAGACTTTTTTTGTTGCTAGGCTTTTGATGACCTCTTCTATTTCATTGCTTGAAATTGGTTTATTTAAGTTGTGTATATCCTCCTCATTCAGCTTAGATAATTCATATGTCTCTAGAAACATGTTGATGTCTTCGAGGTTTTCTGTTTTGTTGGAGTATAGATTTTCAAAATAGCTTCTAATTATGTTTTGTATTTTACTTGTGTCTGTTGTGATATTTTCTTTTTCATTTTGAATTTTAGTAATTTTAGTTTTCTCCATCTTTCTCTTTGTTAATGTGGCTAAGGGTTTATCGATTTTGTTTATTTTTTCAAAGAACCAACTATTTTTTTGTTAATTTTTCTGATTGTTTCTTTTTTTTCAATTTCATTGCTTTCTGCTCTGATTTTAACTATTTCCTGTCTTCTATTACTTTTGGTGTTGGTCTGCTCTTCTTTTTCTAGCGCTTTGAGCTGTAGTGTTAAGTCGTTTATTTGTTGATTTCTACTTCTTTTGTTGAATACGCCCACTGAAATAAATCTTCCTCTAAGTACTGCTTTCATAGTGTCCCAGAGATTTTGATAGGATGTGTCATTGTTCTTGTTTACTTCTAAGAAATTTTTATTTCCATCCTGATGTCTTCTGTTATCCGTTCTTCATATAATTGTGTATTATTTAATCTCCAGGTATTAGAGAATTTTCTGTCTTTTATTCTATCATTTACTTCTAATTTCAATCCATTATGATCTGATAGAGTACAAGGTAGTATCTCTACCTTCTTTTATTTGCTAACAGTAGCTTTGTGGCATAAAATATGGTCTATTTTATAGAAGGATCCATGTGCTGCTGAGAAGAAAGTGTATTCATTCTTTGTTGGATGGTATATTCTATATATGTCCATTAAGTCAATAATCATAAATTATTGATTGTGTTATTGAGATCAATGGTTTCTTTATTCAATTTTTGTTTGGAAGATCTATTCAGTGGTGAGAGAGGTGTCTTAAAATTGCCTAGTATTATTTTGTAGTGTTCTATTTGATTTCTAAAATTGAGAAGGATTTGTATGATGTACATGGATGAACCAATGTTTGGGGCATAGATATTTATGCTTGTTAAGTCTTGCTGATTTATGCTTCCCTTAAGCAGTATGTAATGTCCTTCTTTATCCTTTCTGACTAGTTTTGGCTTGAAGTCCACATTATCTGAAATGAGGATGGATACTCCAGCTTATTTGCTGTGTCCATGTGCATGGTATGTTTTTTTCCCATCCTTTCACCTTTAGTTTATAGGTATCTCTTTCTATCAGATGAGTCTCTTGCAGGCAGCATATTGTTGGATTTTTCTTTTTTATCCAATCTGCCAGCCTATGTCTTTTTATGCATGAGTTCAGGCCATTAACATTCAGGGTTATTATTGAGATATGATTTGTATTTCCAGTCATTTGACTCATTATTGTTTTTGACATGATTTGGTTTCTCCTTTATTTGGCTTCTCCTTTAGGCTAGTTCCTACCGTTGCTGATTTGCATCATTGTTTTTCATATCTTCCTCATGGAATATTTTGCTGAGAATATTCTGTAATGCCAGCTTTGTTTTTGTAAATTCCTTTAGCTTTTGTTTATCATGGAAGGATCTTATTTCATCATCACATGTGAAAGTAAGTTTTGCTGTGTATAAGATTCTTGATTGGCATCTGTTTTCTTTCAGGTCTTTTTAAATGTTGTTCCAGGCCCTTCTAGCTTTTAGGGTCTGGATTGAAAAATCTGCTGATATTCTTATTGGTTTCCCTCTGAATGTAATTTGATTCTTTTCTCTTGTGGTCTTTAAAATTCTGTCTTTAATTTGTATGATAAGTATTTTCCTAATAATGTGCCTTGGTGTGTGTCTGTTATAATTTTGTATATTTGGAGTCCTATAAGCCTCTTGTACTTGGTTTTCTATTTCATTCTTCAGATTTGGGAAATTTTCTGATATTATTTTATTGAATAGATTGTTCATTCCTTTGGTTTGTTTCTCTAAGCCTTCCTCAATCCCAATAATTCTTAAATTTGGCCTTTTTATGGTATCCCAAAATTCTTGAAGATTCTGTTCATGATTTCTCACCATTTTCTCTGTTTGGTCAACTTTGATTTCAAGATTAAATATTTTTTCCTCAATGTCTGAGGTTCTGTTTTCCAGGTGTTCTATCCTATTGGTTATGCTATCTATGGTGTTTTTTATTGGTTTATTATTTCCTTCATTTCAAGGATTTCTGTTTTTTTTTTTCAGTATCTCTAACTCTTCATCGAAATGATCTCTTGCTTCCCATATTTGCTCTTTTAACTATTGATTGGTGTGATCATTTAATGCCTGCATTTGCTCTTTCATCTCCTCCTTCAATGCCTGCATTTGCTCTTTCATCTCCTCATTTGCTTCCCTGATTGTTTTAATTATGTACATTGTGAACTCCCTTTCTGACATTTCTTCTGCTGTGCCGTCATTGGGTTTTATCGATAAAGTATTTAGGTTTGTTTGGGCCATTTTCTTCCCTTGTTTTCTCATTTTGGTCAGATGTCAGTGGGACTCTGAGATATTGCAGATTTCCTCTAATGACTTATAGTGTCCCTGTAGATTTCCAGTATATCACCTCCCAGCCTTCAGTAGCCTGAATTCTTGGAGGAATTTGATAATGCAGTGCTACCGAAGAAAGCTGCCAATACTCCTCTACTGGTTCCATGAATTGGAGCTGGCTCCATGCGGAAAGGCTCTCACTGGGTGGTCTGCTCCAAGAAACTGGCCATCAAGGGAGCCTACTGCCAGATAACAGCACTGCTTGGGGAGGTCCCTGACTGCCCTGTGCTTGTCCCTGAAGCTGCCTGCGGGCCGGAACTCACCGCTGTCTCTGGGACTTGTGTCTGGCTCTATGTAGAATGGCTCTCACTGGGTGTACTGCTCTAAGAAGTTAACCTTGAAAGGCACCTGCCATCGAAGGAAGCAGGGCTGCTTGGGGGAGTCCCTGGCTGCCCTGTCCTGATCCCTGAAGCTGCCTGCAGACCGGAGCTCCGAGCTTCACCCAGTGGGGGAGACTCACCCCGTGGCTCTATTTTAGTCCGAGTCTCTCAATGCCTCCCCTTCTTGAATCCTGGGTTCTGGAGCTACAGGAGATGCAGTCACCCTCTAGTCAACCATCTTGGATCCAGCAACATTACAATTTTTATGGTCGTCTACAGTTAATATGTAGTTTGACATTAAACCTACACAACACATGAATTTACCTTGAAAGCATATCTTCATTTAGTTGGTCTACTTTAAAATAGGTCATTTCATGAATATATAGATTACTATTCTTTACCTAACCATCCTTCATAATGCAACCTATGTTCACAATTTGTGAACCCATATCCAACAGTTTCAATTCTACTGAATATACTATGAAAGTTATATTCAGTGTTATGTACATTTACATATTTAAATGCATGCTTCTCTGCATTAAGTTTCATTCTACAGCTAAACCATCATATCCTTTAATTCAGCACACATTTATCCTACTAAGGGTTGAGTAAAAACAGTTCTATCACTTATGGATTATTCTTCCTTCAGCTTTCACTACATATTTATTTGCCTAGACACTAAGGCACTAGAGGGCTGGGTTCTATTTTTTTTTTTTTTTTGTAGTATTTGGGATGAAGCCCAGAACCTTGTGCATGCTAGGCAAGCAGTCTATCACTGGTTTGCATCCCCAATTCTGGGCGCAAACTTTTTGATGTCTTAGATGGGATAAGTGTAAGAGATGATCATTATGATGTTCCTGGGATCTGTTCCATGTTTGAAGATACCTCCTTCACTTTTTATATATTTTCCTTCAGCAACAACATCATTCATTCATTGTTGTTGTTCTTCTTTCTCTGTGTTCTGATTCACTTTACCACAAGTACATATGTGTATTTAAAGTCCTAAAGTCAATATAATTTAATTTGCTTTCCCATGAACTCATTCAAATGAGTAGATGAAAATAGTTATAAGATGCAAGTTTTTATTAAATTTACATCAAACCATCTTATTATAAGTAAGCATAATGTTATCTTCATTTCTTAAAAAGATATTTTTAATATTTATTTTAAATTGCTGAATACAAAATTCAGTCATACGATTGTTTTCAATCCTACATGTTTGAAAATAATTATGTTATTATTTAGGGAAATGATTTATATCCATATCCACCTTATTGTGTTAGATGATAAGAAGGGATAAATTATTGATTAAAGTGATCTTTTGTAGTGTGCTTAATTTTCCCTGATCTTTGGAAACTATTTCTGAAATGTGAATTCTTATTCATATAGGGTTTCCCATTTAAGGGAGAAAGAGACAAAAAGAAATTATGAGGAAGTAAGAAAGTTTCTTTTTGAAGAATATGAGTTATTTAAAATGTTTGTAAGTCATGGGTAAAAGTCTAAGGTTCTACTTTGAAGGTTTTATGTTCTTCAGAAATGGTCTTCAAAATTCTCTATATATGCATATTTTTTTCTGGGGAAAATTGTTATGGATATAATCTGATGCTTATAAAATATTTTTTTGAAACAACAGTTCAAGAGACATATGAAATTTAAGGCAAATTATATTATTATATTTGTGGCTTGGAAATAAATGTACTTTAAAATATAAAATAAAAAATACAATAATTTTTATTTACATGCCACTCTATTGTGCCAATAAATGTACATAATTAATTGCTTATTTGCTCCTAATTTAAATTCAGTTTTCAATCTATTTCCATACTAAATTTATATATTCTCCTAAAATTAAAGGTCATGTAGACTTGCAACAGTGTGGAAAACATACTGTATATTTTTATTTCTAAAATATCACTTTTTCCTTAAAACACCTATGCATCTTAAATTTATCAAAATATTATATTTATAGGCTTATGAAAATATATAATGTATTAAGCAAATGGGACTGTGGTCATAGTGGCATATATATGGGAGAATGTATATGAAAGATTATTGGAGACCTATTAATAAAATAGAGGAACAGAGCAAAATGTGTGCGTCCAGCCTGCCACAGTGCCTCATATCTTCTATCATCACTGTGGTTTTCACCATACAAACAGTGGCATGCACTCCATGTTTACATAGTATGTCAAAATACACCCTACTCTTGTGTGTATATAAACACAACAAACAAATTAAAAAAAAAAAAACCCTGTGAGGAAGATAATATTACCCAGATTTCGCAAAGAAAGAGAATGAAGTAAAGAACTTTTGCCATACAAGAGTAACAAAAAATAATCAATAAAACAGTAAGTGTTAGAATTTGGAAATGAGTCCACCAGTGTCACACTGTACAGGAAATTGAAAGGGAAAGTGAATTCTCAACTCTGGTTCTCTAATGCATGTAACTTGCCATGTAAAGTACTAAATTCCTTTTTACTATCCCGTTATTGGGACAACCTGATATTAGAATTATTGTGGAAAACAGAAAAATGATAAATAATTTTACACATACAAATGACATTACACATTTTAACTCCACACAATTTATTCCAGTCCATTGAGGCTGAAATGAGACAGAACTAATTTGGCAGGATTTGTTAACAGAATGAATAGAATGGAGTGGAAAAGGCATATTTAAACAAAAATCACATAAGTTTTAGTAATGGTTGTATGAGGGGATTGGGCAGACACCAGGGAAAGAAAAAATGTTAACAATGTAAGAGGATATGCAGACAAGGTCAGAAGGAAGATGTGGATACAGTGTTGAGCTTTTCAGATCCTCACTGAAAACAGAAGGACTTATTTCCCAATCTGCAGTGAGTGCTGCTGCCAAGTGGCTCTCTGCTGCCATCTCTCCCTGGAAGTGGCTCTGTGTGGGAGACCCCCTCACTTCCCAGCAGGTATCCAGCATCCACTGACTGGTAATGTACATAATTTAAAATACTTGTCTTCAGATTAGCACAGTATTATCTAAAGGAATATTTTCTATTCAAAAAATCCTTCAATGCACTATCAGTTAATGCTTTTTTATTAGTTCATTAATTTATACATAATATTAGGATTCATTTTGACATAATTGTACAACAAGTATGGAATATAATTTGCTCCAATTCAGTCCCCAGAACTTCCCTTTCACTCCCATCCTGTGCCCCATTCCCTTATCTCTAATCTAGTGATACTTCCATTTATGTATCTTTTTAAATCAGAGAATTACAGACATATGTACATATATTATATATATATATGAAATTCACTGTGTTATATATTCATATATATACATAGGAAAGTTTGATCAGATTCATTCCACTGTTCCTCCCTTTCCCTATCCCTTCTCCCTCCCCCTCAATTCCCTTATTGAACTGCACTGATCTCTCTTCTGTTTTCATGAAATCCTCCCACACATTTCTTTCTCTCTCTCATTCTTTCTTTTCTTTCTCTCTTTTTTTCTCTTTCCTTTCTTTCTTCCTTCTTTCTTTCTTTCCTTTATTTTGAACTAGCTTCTGCATATCAGATAAGACACTCAACCCTTGATTTTCTGAGTCTGGCTTCCTTCATTTAGAATGATATTCTTTAGTGCCATCCATTCACCAGCAAATGCCATAAATTAATTCTTCTTTAGAGCTAAGTCATACTCCATTGTGTATATATGCTGTATTTTGTTAATCAAAAATTTTTGATAGGCTTCTGGACTGGTTCCATGGCTTGAATTCTGTGAATTTGCTACAATAAACATTGATTTGTCTGCTTTCCTACAATATGCTGATTTTAGATCTTTTGTATGTGTACCAAAATGGGGGATAACTTTGTCATATGTTATTTTCATTTCTACTTTTTTTTTGAGGAGTCTTCATACTGCTTTAGAGTAGTGATACTAAGTTGCAGTCCCACCAAGAATGTATGAGTTTACCTTTTCCCTCACATCTTTGCCAAAATTTATTATTATTTGTATTCTTGTATTATTATTTGTATTCT
This sequence comes from Sciurus carolinensis, assembly GCF_902686445.1. Lineage (NCBI taxonomy): Eukaryota > Metazoa > Chordata > Mammalia > Rodentia > Sciuridae > Sciurus > Sciurus carolinensis. Next base: position 3,748,468 of record NW_025920105.1, on the reverse strand, counting down.
TGATAATTGCCATTCTGATTGGAGTGAAATAAAATCTCAATGTACTTTTCATTTGCATTTCCCTGATTGCTAGAGTTGTTGAATTTTCTTTATATATTTATTGACCATTTGTATTTCTTCTTTTGAGAAGTGTCTATTTAATCTACTTTTGTCAACTTATTAATTGGGTTATTTATTTATTTTGGTTTTAAGTTTTTTGAGTTCTGTATATATTCTGGATATTAATTCCCTGTTAGAGTAGCAGTTGGCAAAGATCTCCCATTCTGTAGGCTCTTTATTTGATAGCAGCCTGATCTCTTCCTTTGTCCAATTCTTATCTTGTTTCACTCCTCTTCTATAATGATAATTCCTAAAACAGATCCTAAAAATGTCCTTTGATTGATTATCCAGCCTATAGTCTGTTATCCAAGGGAAGCCACCTTTAAGATGAACCATAATAATCTGAGACCACTTCCATTATCAGCTACCAGTAGTTACTCAGGCATTACCCAACATATATAGGTATGGCTAGACAAAGGATTTTTTTAATGTAATTTTGGAATAGAAAATACTCAAGGGGAAAAAGGAAATCTGCTTGATAATAATCTTACCTTTTCAAACTGTAAGCATGTTACCATATGTGGCAAAAAGGGACTTTGCTTATGTGTTCAATTTTAAAGTTCTTTATATAAGGATGTTGTCCTCTGTTATCCAGGTGGACCCAATCTAAAAATACCATTCCTTAAAAACAGAAAAGTTTTCCAAGCATCGGTCAGAATGGTAGACGTGAACATGGGAGATTAGTCAAAAAGTTATAAGGTTTCTGGTTTCAAGATGGAGGAAAACAGTCAGGGTTCAAGGACTGCAATTTCCCATTAAAAGCTGGAAAAAGTGGGCCTGGGGACATAGCTCAGTTGGTAGAATGGTTGCCTGACATGCACAAAGCCCTGGGTTCAATCTCCAGCACAATAAATAAATAAATAAATAAATAAATAAACAAAAATAAAAATAAAAATAAAAAAAACTGGAAAAAATGAAGAAACAGATTTGGTCTAGAACCTTCCAGAAGAGAACACACCTGTGCTGGCACATTGACCGTAGTTCAATGAATCCGGTCTCGGGCTTCTCTCATGCAACTCTATGAAAATGTGTTTGTGTTGTTTTAAACACTAGTTTTGGAGTGATCTACTACAGAAGTAAAATAAATATAGCATTTTACAATATCACTGACTCTGGTACTTGAGACATTGATGAGAGGCAAATACAGTCACTGCAAGAGCAGTGGGGAGCAAGGGGTAGGACTTAGTGTGTCTTACCTAAGCCACATGCAGGTGAAATGCAGTCCCCACCAAAATGCCAACAACATTCTTCACAGAAATAAGAAAAATATGCTTAGAATTTATGTGGAATCACAAGAAATCCTCAGTAGACAATGAAATCTTGAATATAAAGAATAAAGCTGGAAGCAACATAATATAATATACTGAAAAGTTATATTAACCCAAACAACATGGTACTGGCCTAAAAACACACACACTCAGACCAATGGAAGAGAACAGAGAAACTAAAAGTAAATCTATGTATAGATAGTCAACTAATCTTTGAAAATGATACCCAAAACATAAATTGGAGAAAAGACAGTCACCTTAGGTATTCATATGCTGAAGTATGAAACTAGATTACTCTCACTCAGTGTATAAAATCAGTTCAAAATGGATCAAAATTTAAATGTAAGATCTGAAACCATTAAACACATTGGGAAACTAGAAAAATAATGAAAATATACTTCAAGACATTGTTACAGGTAATTTTATTTTTAAAATTATTTTTGATAGGACTCCAACAACACAGGCAATGAAAAATAGAGACAAATGGGATCACATCAAACTAAGAATCTTTTGCACACCAAAGGAAACAAGTAGGAGTGATGAGATCATCAGTAGAATGGGATGAAATAATTACAAAATATTTATCCTATGAAAATTCACATCCAGAATATACAAGGATCTTCATAAACTCAACAGAAAGGAATTCAGTAAAATGAACAAATGAACTGACTAGGCACTCATCAAAAAAGATAAAGAAATGGCCATGAACTTATGAAAAATCACTCAGCATCACCACTCATCAAGGATATGCAAATTGAAATCACAATAAGAAAACATCTGACCCCAGTTGGAATGGATATAATCAAAAAGACAAACCAACCAAAAAAAAAAAAAAATGCTATCAAGGATGTGGAGAAAGTGGAAATTTAAATTAGTGGGAATGTAAATTAGTAGTCATTATGGAAAACTGTGGAGATTCCTCAAAAAACTAAAAATAAAACTAACATGCAATCCAGCTATTCCACTACTAAGTAGCCAATGGAAATGAAATCAATATAATAAGAGATACTTACATGTGTATGTCTATTACAGTGCTATTCTCAGAAGCTATGATTTGAGGTCAATTTAGTTATTTGTTGGTGGTTGAATGGAAAAAGACAATGTTATATACATATATGTATTAATAATAAGATATTTTTCAGTCATTAAAATAATGAAAACCTGTCATATGCAGCAGCATGAGCAGAATGGAGGACATAATGTTAAATGAAATACATCAGAAACAGGAAGACAAATGTCGCATCATTTTTGCTACATAAAAATTTCATCTTCCTTAGAATATTATCATGACCAATGGAATTCTGACTTATTTAGCATGTTTTTTCCATTCCTTCTGTTTTGAAGGAAGTGGATTTGTGCATACTGAAAATATTGCTTTTTCAATTTCAGGAAAACACCCTCTATCATATCCACCATGTTGATAATTGCTTTGTTCTCTTTCTAGACTTCCTTTTAGATGGATTAATTCTCCACACCTCTTAATGATTTTGCATTTTTATCATTTTCTTCCTGTTTTGTATTTTAGGGACTTTTGCTGTAACTACATTTGTAATTACTAATTACATATTGCTCCCTTCCTTCTGTTAATTAACCATCCTATTTAAAATTTGATGTGGCTAAGATCATTTAATTCTTACTATATTTTCCTTGTGCTTCTTCACTCAATTCATTATTACTCATTGGCTATTCATATTTCCAGAGACAATTAATAATATTTTTTAATCTCTTAATTTTATAAGTCAGTTTTCTACTTGCAAACTTTGCTTTTATATATATGTGCAGAATATATATATATATATATACATATACACATATATGCATATATATTTATAGATATTTAATTTTTCTGTCTAAATTATCAAGTGTTCAGGGTTGTTTGTGCACATTTGTTCAATGACTTGTCAGGCTGATGAATAGAGGTATTTGCCATGTGTTTTCTTTGAAGATGTGTAAGTCAATTTCTCCAGTATTTCTCTCCATGGATAAAATAAAAGTTGGATTTTAATTGAGCTTTCTGGATACATTAGTAGGTTTGGTTTAAGTGTACTGTGCAGTAGATAAGATGAACATCCACCTATGTATCAAATAAGAATGTGAATATTGCCCGAGTGCATTTGCTTCATAGAAAGTTATTTTCTCTCTCTCTCTCTCTCTCTCTCTCTCTCTCTCTCTCTCTCTCTCTCTCTTAATTTGGAATTTCCAGCTGTGCACTCCCATTTTTTAGATCTTAATTCTGTGCAAGGTATATTCCTATGTATAGAACTAATGCCTACTTTAGAAAAAAAAATGTTTGTAATCTATTAGTATAGGTCTAGCTTTTAAGATTAGAATCATTTTTATAAGCTGGGGTATTGTGAAATTTTTTTCTCATTTTTCCCTTACTTGTATTGTGTGTTGGGAGCTATTGTACTTCTGCTTTACATTTTTTTTTGGAATTTTTTCTATTTACATATACATGGCATTATATTTTGACATATTATACATACATGGGGTAAAACTATTCTAATTAGGATTCCATTCTTGTGGTTGTACATGATGTGGAGTTACATTGGTAGTGTATTTATATGTGAACATAGAAAAATTTATGTCTGTCTCTGCTTTATTTTAGATGTACACTCATTCTGTAATTCAGAAATTCTTCAATTCTCTGATTCAGTGGAAGGGTTTTCCTTTAATATAAAGATATACTTTATAAAAGCAGAAGAAGTTCAGTATGCCATTGTTTAATCCACACAGTTTCCTTAGGGAAGCTTTCTTTTCCTTAAATCCTTTCATGTTAGCTAAGAAATCAAATTCAAATAGCCTATGTCCCATGGCATAACATTTGAATGATTGAACTCAGTTTTTCTGAGTCCATGTTCAGATGTCTCGAATCTAACTAGGATGTTCTTGCACTCATTCCTGTTGACTCCACTGAATTCATTAAATCTTATTATGAAGGCCTACAGTGACAGCACTGGACAAGTTCTGAAAGCAGAGTGATGACTGAGATACACTGAGTTTTATGTGTGGCTCCTGGTAAAGAAGGACCTTGATAAAGAAGTAAAATAGTGGGAAGGTTAATTTATATAATTTTGTGTAATATTGAATTGTTTGCTCTATAATTTTGCATGAGTTCCATTTGGCATGGGCAAATTAAAAAACTAATGTACATTGAAAAAATTCACTGTGAATGCTTAAAATATACCATGATCATTGCTCTTTATTGTCTTGATATAATTCACAAGATATTGAATACATAAAGTGCAAATGATAAAAGTAAACCTGCTTATATACAAGATCTAAGTTATTATTTTGGAATTAATTTATTTGGAATTAATTTACAGCAAGGGGGTAAATAAAATATGCAGTAGTATAAATAATAAATAAACCATATTAAAATATGTTTGGGTAAATCAATGAACTTTCTTAACAATATAATTCACAGCTCTCCTGTATTAGATTGAATAAAAACATTTTGGATGCTCCATGAAATATGAGATACTAGAGATTACTTAGCTACTATCATCTCTCTTTAATTTTAGAGAAATGGAAATCTAAGGAAGTTAAGGATTTTCCCAGGACATTCATAGATACAGAAGCAGAGCCAAGTCTACTCCATGAGTTTCAACTCTGTTTTTCTTTGATAGAGTAGGAGGATGGGGGTCTTTTGTCACTTATTTCTCCAAATTTTGCTTGGGGAAATTTTTTTCCTTCATGGTAAAAGAGTACAATATTTCAGTCTATTTTTATGCTTCCTTTGAAATACAACTCAGCTTAAGAAAGGGTAAAACAAGTATATTAAAAAACAAGTAGAGCCTGAAGAGTTTTTTTTTATTACATAATTGAATTTGTTGCATTAAAGACTTAATATTCATAAGTATAACTAATAAAATCAATAAGTTTTTTATCTTTCATCATCTATCATACTGAAAAGAATACTGGTGATGTTTCCTTCTACCATAAGCATTTATGCAGAAAGTAGTCTCAGATGGTGCAAGACACAGAGTCTTCTTTTTCATTCATTACACTCTAGTCTCAAAGAAAATTAGGTGACTGAGAAAGTGAGACACATTATTGACTGAAGATCAGTTGCATTTTTCATGGAATCTAATAATGAATAAGAGAAATACATTTACATTCCTTAGAGGTTTTGAAGACTTGAGGAAGAAAAACTTTGCATCTTGTGCAATGTAGATACACTTGAACATCTGTAGAGTCAAATCACTGTTGAGCAAAAATAACCAACATGCAAACACCCACAAAAATCATTGCTGCAGTCAAGCTCTACCAATGGATGCTAAGAGTAGCAGGTGAAAGTTTGAAAAGAACAGGCAATCATCATAGTTTCAAAGCATCTATCCCCAAATACTTATGAACTACAAATGAAAGAGAGTGATCTAGAAAATATTATTGTAACCATAAAGTCATGATGAACATCACTAGTAGTAACAGTTATTAACATTATGGACATTTTGATGCAATGCATTGAGAAGGATGTGTTATCTTGTCTGTGGTGTTTATGTGAAACATTTATACATTCAATCCAATCATGAGAAAACATAAGTCCCAATCACCTGAAGAACATTCTACAAAACAAATTGATAAAAATACTCATAAAAGTCAAGCTCATAGTAAGCAAGGAAAGACTAAGGAACTGTTTCAAGAATGGAAGAGTGTATGAAAAAATAACAAAAATATGGCATGGTGTCTGAGACTCTTGGAAACAAGAGACTATTAGTGGAATACAAGAACTTGGAATATGATCTGTGGTTTGGTGATGGATACACAAATGTAAATTTCCTGGTATTGATGTTTTAACTTAAGGAACAAAAATGTTAATGCCATTGGAAACTGATGAGAGATAAACAGAAACTGTTAAACTATTTTTGCAACATTTATGTGTCTAATATTTGAGAGTTAAAATTTATTAAGATGATTTCACCATGATAATACAGATTTTGAGGGAATGTACTCCCCCAACCCAGTTTTACAATGTCACTGAGAGAAAATGGACTAATTTGGTGATCCTATCTAGTTAAGAAAATATTAATGTTTGCATGAGGAAGAAAAGAAGGCATATTGGGTATGGTAAGGGGGAAGACTTGGAGGATATAAATTCTGTTCATGTTTATTTGTCATTCCACTTTTCAAGTTAAATTTGGAGTCCTGGAAAAATTATGTGGAAATCCAAGGCCTGCAAATAGAGAAGGCAGGGTCTGGGTTTCAAAGACCTTTGAACCCCTTCCCCAAACCTGAATCTTCTGCCTGGTACCTGTGTGAACATTCTGTCCATCCTGTACTGTTAATTATTCTGTGCCTTTGCCTTCACATTCAGTAGGGATAACAATGTATATTTTAGACATTTGCTAGATTTACTGAAATAAAGAATATAAAAAATCTATTTTTCATATCTCTCTTTAAAGACAATTTTCTAATTAAACTCAATCAGCATCATAACACAAAATTTAAAAGATGGGGGAAAGAAACATGCTCTTTTATTCACAAGTTTGTGTATTCTTTAAGTTCTATGATTATAACTTTTAAGATGGCTGTGCATTTAGTACTTTTCTGTGCCAGGGTCCAGCCCTAGCAGGAGTCCATGGATTCCACACTGGTAAATGGGGCGCAGGGAGACAGCATCAGTGTTGGATGGAGAATGAAAGATACAGACTCTAGTTCTGGTACAATCAATCCCACTTTATTCTGGGGAAGGCTGGGTTTACATACATTTTTCTTCAGGCTATAATGGCAGTCTTGTGGTTAATATTAAAGAAGTTTCCATAGCATAGGCAGAAAACAACAACCTTACAGATTATCCTTACCTAATCACAATTGTTTTAAGAATATCTAACTATGTCGATGAGCTAATACAATGTTTATTTCCTTAATATCTAAACTCTATGTGACCTAAGACTATTCTTATTATTCTCACTGTTAAAGTGATAGACAAGTAATCTCTTGTGACCATTTCTACTAGGTCCATCTGGTTAATATCTAAATTGCTGAGTTAAGGGTTACAGGATGGCAGCAGTCCCAATGGTTATTGTGTACCAACATTTATTATAGGGGTGACATATTCTTTGTAGGAAGGAAGGAATGTTGTGGAACCTTATTCTCTTACCTCACCACCACACATAAAAAAAACCATCATTAAAATTTAACCAGCCTGTTGGAGACAAAGGCAGATCTGTAACTATTTTCTCCAGAGGCATTCAGGGACTCATTGCATGGTTGCAAAATTATTTTTAATTTTGTTAGTGGTAAAGACCCATTGTTTTTCAGATTGTAGGTAATATTCTCTGGAATTTTTGTTGTATTCCCCTCATCTCCTTAAGCAATCCATTCAGACTGAAATGAGTACTATATTATCAGGAAAACACAGCAGAAAAAACATGATGCTCCAGAACAAAACATCCGGCAATTCCTTTTAGGATGAGCCTTTGCAATCAACCTCCAGAGGATCTTTGTAAAGCACTGGATGGAATTCCGGACGCCCCCACATTTCTGTTTCTTTGCTTTTTTTTTGGTACTGGGAATTCCATTCTGTGCCTCTGGTTGGATTCTTTTCACAGAAGTGTCTTCTTTCACTGACTTGCTCTTTTGAGGGAAGAGGTGGAGGTGTCCATCTGCAGGTGGAGGGAGAATGTCACGCAAGCACAATGAACTTTCACAGCACCCGCTCCCTTCAACTCTGTGTGTCCCAGGCTCAGTCCAAGAGGAAGGGGAGCCTCAGCTGGGCGTCCCTCCCCACCTGGGACATGGCCCAGCACATTCTGACAAGTGGGTAGTGCTGTCCTCTGTGCCTACTGCCCAGGCCTTAGGGTGCATGGGAACAGGGCACCAGGACCTTAAACCAGGTGGGAAGTGGAGAGATGCAGCAGAGGCCTGCACCACAGAGGCCCTTCAGGGCTGCTGGGCTCTGGGACTTGGACCTGCACTCCTTCCTTGCATGTATCTTTCAATTCATGCCTCCCCATGGACGTGGTCTCACACGTACTGGTGAGTTGGCGGTACTGCCCCCTGTCCCTGCTACCATGGGGCAAGTGGGTGCACGGGAATTGGCACAGAAGGTGGTGCAGGGGAGTCAAGCTCAGCGGGAAGTGGAGGGCTGCAGCACAACACTGAGGCTCAGCATGCCGGTCACCCATGGGATCAGGCGCTGCCCCGGGCTGTCCGGGCATTTCTGGGGCTTGGGTAGGGTGTGGGTGGGTGTCTTTCCTGCTCCTCCCAGGGGACCCATATGACCGCCGCCTCTGGCATTTGCTGCGGCTTTCGTCTCCAGGGGAGGCCGGTATCCCCGCTAGGCAGAGGAGGGAAAGAGGCAGAAAGTCCCTGAGACACACAGATCCTATAGGCGGGTTAGGGGTTGGGGCCACGGTTCGCTCTGCTCCATCACCTCCTGGGGGAAAGGAAGGGTCGCGGGTCTGCAAGAAGTGGGCAAGGAGGTGATGGCCGCTGCTCTTCCAGCTTCTGGAAGACACTGAGGCTGTAGGAGGGGGGGCACGTGGAGAAGCAAGAGGAGCCCTCGCATGCAGAGTGGGCCAGAGGTGGAAGGAATGTGAGACACCCAAAGAACCACCGGAGGGAGTGGCAAGCATTGTGTGGTCCCAGTCATTGTTTTGGGCATCTTTGGGCCCAACTCCTCTGTTCCCCACCTTGGGTGGCTAGCTCCAGGTTCTCTTCCTCCCATCATGCCCACACTGCCACATCGACTCTTTTGTGGCATCCCTTTCTCATACCCCACTTTACACCCACTCTTTTTTGGAGGTATGCTTTGGAAACCTTTGCTAATGATAGGATGCCTGAGCTTGTTCTGACTGTGAACTGCTTTGAACTCCTCTTTTCCTCCCATCCTTTCCTTTCTGGTACCTAGAATGTTCCACGACCATTAATAATTAGTTTTTCTTCTGCAAAAATGGCAAAAATATTAGGTTGAAATACATGGCGCCTCTTTTTCCTGTGAATATGTATACCGAAGACATCACACTGGTTTTGTTTCCATTGCCTCTTAGCCTATGTCTTAATTTTCTAGACACAGAAGTAGCAATTTTGTTTTGAGTCTTGGTCATTTCTAGGCTCAGCAAAGTGTAGTCAGCTGGACCTTCTGTTACTTATCAGAAAATGCTTGACTTAAAGACGGACAATTCTCTCTTCAAACTTTATATTATTTGGGGGGGGTTGTTGAAGGATTTCTTTAGAAAAATATTAGTGCAAGATGAACAGAATAACAAATCAGAGTTACTGTGCTTTAGACCAACTTTGTTAACACATTGGACAAAATGGGATTTCCTTGAAGCTACAAATAAGTCTTGTTAATGCCTTAATTTTCCTATAACTAAAATAAGCACTTATAAAGTGTATAATTTACTCTTCTCCTTGGTTCAGACTCAATTAAGCAGCTTTCATTGTTAGATAGTTAAAATAGTATAAACTGTCATATGTTCTGTTTACCAGAAGAACAAAAGAAGATAGTAAGGAAAGATAAAATCAGAATAATTTATCCAATGTGTGTGATAACCCTGTCCACCTAAACTCTTTCTAACACATCATTAGTTTCAAAAAATATAGAAAATATAAACTTTTTCTCTGTAGCACAGGAAAGCTGTGTTGACCAAGCAGGTTTTTATATATGTCTGTTGATATGTTTAATTTTCAAATATTGATTTAGTCCTACAATTTTGGTGGCAAGAGCTGGAATATAAAATCATTTTCTTTGATCTGTCAGGGCATGCCTTTTCCCCCCTTATTTTAGTATAACATTTTCCTTCATATTCTTCATTGATGATGTAGTGAAGTAGTACTAACTGAAAAGCAGTGTGAATATTTTATTGTGAACTTAGAACTATAATGACAACAAAGGAGGTGATTCAAATGTGAACATAATACTGTCCCTTAATATTAGAAAACTATCTGTGAACACTCGTTTTGCCCATTTTCTTTATCATTGCCTATTAATGTTGAATATTTATGAGGTGTTTTATTTTAAATATTTATTGCTACTTCTTAGTTTTCATAAAATTATAGTGTCATATCTTGGCTTTTTCTACATAACTTTTATACTTCCAGGGTGAGAAATACTTAATTTTTTGCTTCATTTAAGAAAAACCTATTACATGTTAAATCCAAATCATAAAATATTCTCTAGGATTTAAAAAAAAATATTTTATAAATTGTCGCTCCTTTTCTAAATGGAAATAAATAATAATTTTAGGTTCTTTTGAATTTTAAGTGAGTAATTTTAGCTTGAACTTTTAAATAGAAAATGGTTATTGAGAATATGTATTAAAAAACAATGATGAATTTTTTATTTTAAATTCTGAAGATAAGCAACAAGTTAATGGCATTTAAAATGTGCTTTATGTAGCAATCATGAAGTACAAACTGCCTATAACAGAAAACTTGGCTAGGGCACAACCTATAATGTTGCCATTTTCTTTGAACTAGTGGAGAGAAGGAGTGATTGGATTAACTTTTGAGAATTCTTATTGTCATTCATGGATTCTTTGTCATTATTTTGCCCACAGTATAGTTATTTGGTGTTTAATTTTTATGTCTGCAAAATATTTACCTGGAAAGAATAATTGACAAGGGCCAGAAAAATGTATTCAGTGTAGCTTTCTGTTCTTAACTGATTTTCTCTCCCTTTTAGCCAAATTGGAAAATCAATAGACATATACCAGTAAATCTCATAATGTTGTAATTGTGTTCTGCAGTAGCTTATGTTAGTGGATACTGTATTTGAGGAGGTAGATTTGTAAATCCATGGCATATTGGGATTACATGAAAATTATTTTTCTTTCCAAAGTCTCTTTTTAAAAAGATATTTTTAAATATACTCTTAGTCTACTCAAGCTACCATAACAAGATATCTCAGTGGGTGGTTTGAAAAACAGGTATTTTCTCAGTTCAGAAGTTTGTTATGAGTGTGCCATCTTAGAGTTCTAATGAGGGCCTACTTCCTGCTTTGTAGATGGCTATATTCCAAGTGTATGGTTTCCTGGACTTTCCTCTGGTGACTGTGTGTGGGGAGGAGATATGAGAGAGAGAGGGAGAGCTGTTTTCCTTTTATAATGGCACAGATCTTGTTATGAGTTCCTTTCTTCAGGACCTTATCTAAACATAATTACCTCCCAGAGCTTCACATCCATAATTATTATCCTGCGAGATTAGAACCTCAACATAGAAATTTGGGGGTCGCTTAAACATTCAATGCATAATATAAACTCCTTGAAAGAAATTAACATTAATGTCATCCTTTGCTAGGTACTATATCATTTTGTTAAATCCTCACAAAAAGCCCATCCTATAGCTATCATACCTGTTTTCAGATGAGGGAATAAAGAACTTAGGTTAAATAATTGCCTCCAGGGTCCTGCCACTATAGTGGTACTGATATCCCATTTTAGCATTCAGACCACTATGTTCACTGGGATGGAATGCTGAAAAATTAGTTCAGTGTTAATGTTTGCTCTTTATTAACAGTGGTAAGCTGGAACATTCAATCAAAATTAGATTTAAACTTAACTAAGTAGTTTTACTACTTAAAAAATGGAGCCATAAAAAATGTAAAAAAAAAGCATGCTTTTATTCAATGAATTCAAATCAGGTACTAAAAAGGTATATAAAATATTTGCATATTTATTTAAAGTCAAGAATTTTTCAGTTCTTTATGCATAAAATGAATGAATGGGACTGTTGGATAGGCAATATATATTTGGCATTTTGATGCAAGTATTAGTATTTTTACTTTGTTTTCTTTTAATTTTCACTATTTTTTAAAAAAATATTTTAGATGCTAATGGACCTTTATTGTATTCATTTATTTATATGTGGTGCTGAGAATTGAACCCAGTGCCTCACACATCCTATGCAAGTGCTCTACCACTGAGACACAACCCAGCTCTGTATATTACTTATATGTTTATTTGTATGTTTGATTGTACATTTCAGTATTCGAGTATGTGTCACCACAGGAAAGACAATCCAGATGCATATGCTATATACGTTGCTGCAAAATTTTTTCCTTAAAGCAGATAAATATAATTTCCTGAAGATTGTTCATTAAAGTGAAAAAGTTGAGGAATTGGAGAGTTGGCATTATCTGAACAGACTGCGTATGGTAAGTAACTGGATCCTCTTTCAGTCTGACTCTGAAAATACTTGACTGAAAAACCAATGCAAGTCAACACCAAAGAAATTCTAATGAATTTTTAATTTCACATCTAAAATAATATTCTCAAAATTCTTAATTGATTAGAAAGGCCCACAGACTTCAAGATGCCATGGGAAAAAGATTTAACCCTGTCTATGTAAGAAAGTAGAGCATAGTAGATGAACATTGAGCAGACAATTTTCCAAATGGTCTGTGATGTTCTAGAGAAAAGGAGAGAAAGGCACATGTGGGAAAATTTATGTGCTCAGGACATTATTATACAAGGAGAATTTTGGGTTCATGCAAACCTGAACCCCAAACTTAGAAGCACAATTAATTCCTATTTTCTCCACACTGCTTCCTACTTCTGAAATTTTCCTTTCAAAATTTCTAACCAGCAGATATCTAGGCAAAAAAAAAAAAAATTGACCCAGAGGAGGTGATGGACCTTTCCTATTATTTCAGTTATGCAGGTGGCTGAGGAAGTAGATACTTCAGGGTAAAGCCAGTTTTCCTAAATTAGGAAAGGCCTAATCAACTTAGCAAAATGATGTCTGTAAATATAAACATACAAACAGAAGTGGTGATGGCTCATGGCATCAGTGATCACAGGAACAATATGTATTGGCAGAATAAAAAAAGAGTGAAATTTAATTTTATACTTCCTGTGGTTGTATTTGCAGCAAATCTTTTCAAGAATCACTACACTGAGCTTAGGTCTACAAAGTTATATCCACTGAACTGCCCATCATTCAAAATCCTTCTACTGTAGTTTTCATCATTCTCAAAGAAATGCCTAAGTTTTTTGACAGCAAACCTCTGAAATGAGAATAATAAAAGTCCAAAGGACTGGCATCCAGTAACTTGGGATTGAAGGGTAAGGAGACACCAGGCTCAGGTAGGAGACTTCACTTTGTTTCTCACCCCAGGGTGTGTTTCTGGTCCTGGGGCATCATGGGTTTATATGAGTGCCTCCTGTGACATCCTGGATGCTCTGCAGATATCTCTTGAATTCACAGAAAGGCAGAATGCAGCACAATGATGTCACTGTTCCCATGGTCACCAGAAAAGTTTCCCCTCCTAACTGCTTGAGACAATGATTCAAGTAAAGTGCCAGCTCAGCAGTGATGTTCACAGGGAAGAGGAAGGGGAAGAGTCCCAGAATCTACTGCTTTCAACAAATGTGATCCTAACTTCTTCACCCAGTTGCTGAAAAGCATGGGTATGTGGTTGGCTCAACCTTGCAGGCCTTTGGCCAATCCAGATATGTCCAGGGCTATTAACCAAACTGAAGACTGACAGCCTGCACCAACCTACAATCCCACTAGATGGCGCTGAACACGTTTGGTCACACCAGGCATTTTTGCCATGTGGCCACCTTCTCCTGCTGCAGGCAATTGACCACCAAGACAAGTTGACCTGGGAGGGTTGGATGGGTTCAGGAGGCCACGAGGATCACTCAGGCAAGCACTGACCCCAGAGGCTTTGCCATCCGTGTCTATTCCTCCCAGTCTGGGATCCCTTGGAATTCTGCCAGATGACATAACTGATGGGCCATACCAGGGAAATGGAATGATGTCTGCTGACAGCTGAGGGCAGTGGAGCATCCAGTGCAACTCAATGGATTCAGTGATGACTGAATTGGGAAACATCCACAAAATCTGGTGGGGTTCCCTTCATTTTCTTTGAACATCCAAACACAGGAGAGCTAGACAATTGAAATTTGACCTGTTAGTGGAGGGTGGTGGTCCACACAATGTCTTGTGAGGAGAAGAGGGAGTGCATCACTGAGCACATGTGATGGAGGCCAGAAAAGAGTTAGGAAATTAGGAGAGATGCACCTGCCATCTGCCAGTTCCCAGTTACTTTTCTGCTGGCCCACAACTAGCCTGTACTCTGAATTCTCTTGATGGGAGTTTCTAGGGGACCCTTGAACTCACCTTTTTAGGGCAGAAATATTTGGCCAATGTGTCTTGATAGAACTGTTCAAACTCTTGCACTCACTACTACCAATCTGACACAGGTCCCTCTGTGATGATGCCAAGGGTCCTTTAAGCAGCTCCTGGAGAATGTAGACTATAATCCAGTACCCCAGAACCTGACAAAAATATGCTCCTATAATGTGATGTGATGGATTTTAAAAGGGAATGATAGTGTCTTGATAAGCACAATTTTTCCAAACATATCATCTTCTAACATACATCATGATGAAAGAGAGGATTGTTACAAACATTAAAAGGTGAATATATAAAAAGAGATGAGGTAAGTGTGTGATGAACTAAACACAGGATGGTTGGAGATGAAAACCAACTAGAGTGAGCAGATTCTTGAGAAATGTCATTGTTAATTATCTCCCCCAGATGGGGCGATCCAAGACGGTGGCCTAGAGGGTGACTGCACCCTCAGTCTCTCCAGAACCTAGGAGTTAAGAAGGGGAGGCATTGAGAGACCTCAGATGGAAATAGAGCCACGGGTGAGTCTGCCCACTGGGTAAAGCTCGACCCGGGTGGCAGGCCCAGATAGAGGTGGCTTATCGGAGCAGGGCAGGGCAACTAGAGTCTTCCACAGGCAGCCCTGTGCACTCCAGCGGTGGGCCCCACCCACACAGACAGCTTCTCCAGGTTCTCGGAGCAGGCCCCCTAGTGAGAGCCTTTCTGACCAGAACAAGCTCCAAGTCCCGGAGCCGGCGCAGCGTACTCCGGCATGCAAGCAGCTTCAGGGACCAGGATAGGGCAGCCAGAGACTTCCCCAAGAGCATGGACCCCTGCAGTGGGAGGTGCCTTTCAAGGCTAGCTTCTCTGAGCAGAACGCCCAGTGAGAGGCTTTCTACATAGAACCAGCCACAAGTCCCCTAACCAACGGAGAGCTTTGATCCGCAAGCAGCCTCTGGGATCAGGGCAGAGCAGCCAGAGACCTCTTCAGGTGGCTCTGCCCACTCCGGCCACAGGCTCTTTCCATGGGGGATCCAAGATGGCGGCCTAGAGGGTGACTGCATCCGCAGTCACTCCAGAACCCAGGAGTTAAGAAGGAGAGGCATTGAGAGACTCGGACTGAAATAGAGCCACGGGTGAGTCTGCCCACTGGGAAATGCTCGGCCTGGGTGGCAGGCACAGATAGAGGTGGCGTATCAGAGCAGGGCAGGGCAGCTAGAGTCTTCCCCAGGTAGCCTTCCACACTCCGGCGGTGGGCTCCTCCCACACAGCCAGTTGCACTGTGCAGGCCCCCAGTGAGAGCCTTTCCGCACAGAACCAGCTCCAAGCCCTGGAACCAGTAGGGGGCTAGGGGCAGCTTTCTTCGGATGCACAGCATTATCAAGTTCCTCCAAGATTTCAGGCTACTGAAGGCTGGGAGGTGATGCACTGGAAATCTACTGGGACCCTATAAGCCAATAGCGGAAATCTGCAATATCTCAGGGTCCCACTGACAGCTGACCAATATGAGAAAACAAGGGAAGAAAATGTCCCAAACAAACCTAGATACTGCATCAATAAAACCCAATGACAGCACAGCAGAAGAAATGTCAGAAAGGGAGTTCAGAATGTACATAATTTAAACGATCAGGGAAGCAAATGAGGAGATGAAAGAGCAAATGCAGGCATTGAAGGAGGAGATGAAAGAGCAAATGCAGAAATTAAATGATCGCACCAATCAACAGATAAAAGACCAAATATGGGAAGCAAGAAATCATTTCAATGAAGAGTTAGAGATACTGAAAAAAAAAAACAAACTGAAATAATTGAAATGAAGGAAACAATAAACCAAGATAAAAACTCCATAGAAAGCATAACCAAAAGGATAGAACACCTGGAAGACAGAACCACAGACATTGAAGACAAATTATTTAATCTTGAAAACAAAGTTGGCCAAACAGAGAAGATGGTAAGAAATCATGAACAGAATCTACAAGAATTATGGGATATTATGAAAAGGCCAAATTTAAGAATTATTGAGATAGAGGAAGGCTTAGAGAAACAAAACAAAGGAATGAACAATCTATTCAATGAAATAATATCAGAAAATTTCCCAAATCTGAAGAATGAAATGGAAAACCAAGTACAAGAGGCTTATAAAACTCCAAACATACAAAATTACAACAGACCCACACTAAGGCACATTATTATGAAAATACCTAACATACAAAATAAAGACAGAATTTTAAAGGCTACGAGAGAAAATAATCAAATTACTTTCAGAGGGAAACCAATAAGAATATCAGCAGATTTTTCAATCCAGACCCTAAAAGCTAGAAGGGCCTGGAACAACATATACCAAGCCCTGAAAGAAAATGGATGCCAACCAAGAATCTTATACCCAGCAAAACTTACCTTCAAAATTGATGATGAAATAAGATCTTCCATGATAAACAAAAGCTAAAGGAATTTACAAAAAGAAAACAGGCATTACAGAACATTCTCAGCAAAATATTCCATGAGGAAGAGATGAAAAACAGTGATGCAAATCAGCAACAGGAGGCACTAGCCTAAAGGAATAGCCAAATAAAGGAGAAAACAAATCATGTCAAAAACGAATATGAGTCAATTGACTGGGAATACAAATCATATCACAATAATAACCCTGAATGTTAATGGCCTGAACTCATCATTCAAAAGACGTAGACTGGCAGATTGGATAAAAAAGAAAAATCCAACAATATGCTGCCTGCAAGAGACTCATCTCATAGAAAGTGACACCCACAGACTAAAGTTGAAAGGATGGGGAAAAACATACCATGCACACGGACACAGCAAAGAAGCTGGAGTATCCATCCTCATTTCAGATAATGTGGAATTCAAACCAAAACTAGTCAGAAAGGATAAAGAAGGACATTACATGCTGCTTAAGGGAAGCATAAATCAGCAAGACATAACAATCATAAATATCTATGCCCTGAACATCGGCTTATCCACGTACGTCAAACAAATCCTTCTCAATTCCAGAAATCAAATAGACCACAATAATACTAGGCGATTTTAACACACCTCTCTCACCACTGGATAGATCGTCCACACAAAAATTGAATAAAGAAACTATAGATCTCAACAACACAATCAACAATTTAGACTTAATAGACATATATAGAATATACCATCCAACAAAGAACGAATACACTTTCTTCTCAGCAGCACATGGATCCTTCTATAAAATAGACCATATTTTATGCCACAAAGCTACTGATAGCAAATACAAGAAGATAGAGATACTACCTTGTACTCTATCAGATCATAATGGATTGAAATTAGAAATAAATGACAGAATAAAAGACAGAAATTTCTCAAATACCTGGAGATTAAATAATACACTATTATATGATGGATGGATAACAGAAGATATCAGGAGGGAAATAAAAAAAAATTCTGAGAAGTAAACGAGAACAAAGACACATCATATCAAAATCTCTGGGACACTATGAAAGCAGTACTTAGAGGAAGATTTATTTCATGGGGCACATTCAAAAAAAGAAGTAGAAATCAACAAATAAATGACTTAACACTACAGCTCAAAGCGCTAGAAAAAGAAGAGCAGACCAATACCAAAAGTAGTAGAAGACAGGAAATAGTTAAAATCAGCGCTGAAATCAACGAAATCGAAACAAAAGAAACAATGGGAAAAATTAACAAAATAAATAGTTGGTTCTTTGAAAAATAAATAAAATTGATAAACCCTTAGCCACACTAACAAAGAGAAAGAGGGAGAAAACTCAAATTACTAAAATTCGGAATGAACAAGGAAACATCACAACAGACACAAGTGAAATACAAAACATAATTAGAAGCTATTTTGAAAATCTATACTCCTACAAAACAGAAAACCTCGAAGACATCAACAAATTTCTAGAGACATATGAATTACCTAAATTAAATGAGGAGGATATACAGAACGGAAATAAACCAAACTCAAGCAATGAAATAGAAGAGGTCATCAAAAGCCTACCAACAAAGAAAAGTCCAGGACCAGATGGGTTCTCAGCCGAGTTCTACAAAACCTTTAAAGAAGAGCTGATTCCAATACTCCTCAAACTATTCCATGAAATAGAAGAGGAGGGAACCCTCCCAAACTCGTTCTAAGAAGTCAATATCACCCTGATACCTAAACCACACAGAGACACATCAAGGAAAGAAAATTTCACATCAATATCCTTAATGAACATCGACGCAAAAATTCTCAACAAAATTTTAGCAAATCGCATACAAATATATATTAAAAAGATAGTGCACCACGATCAAGTGGGTTTTATCCCAGGGATGCAAGGTTGGTTCAACATTCGGAAATCAATAAATGTCATTCACCATGTCAACAGACTTAAAGTTAAGAATCACATGATTATTTCAAGAGATGCAGAAAAAGCATTCAATGAAATACAGCATGCCTTCAGGTTCAAAACACTAGAAAAAATTGGGGTAGTGGGTACATTCCTTAACATTTTAAAGGCCATCTACGCTAAGCCCATGGCCAATATCATTCTAAATGGTGAAAAACTGAAAGATTTCCCCCTAAAAACTGGAACAAGTCAGGGATGCCCTCTTTCACCACTTCTATTCAACATCGTCCTTGAGACTCTAGTCAGAGCAATTAGGCAAACCAAAGAAATTAAAGGGATATGAAGAGGAAAAGAAAAACTCAAACTATACCTGTTCGCTGATGACATGATTATATATTTAGAGGAACCTGGAAATTCCACCAGAAAACTTTTAGAACTCATAAGTGAATTCAGTAAAGTAGCAGGTTACAAGATCAATGCTCATAAATCCAATGCATTTTTATACATAAATGATGAATCTTCAGATAGAGAAATTATGAAAACTACCCCATTCACAATAGCATCGAAAAAAATAAAATACTTGGGAATCAATCTCACAAAAGAGGTGAAAGACCTCTACAATGAGAACTACAGAACACTAAAGAAAGAAATTAAAGAAAACCTTAGAAGATGGAAAGATCTACCATGTTCCTGGATAGGCAGAATTAATATTGTCAAAATGACTATACTACCTAAAGTGATATACAGATTCAATGCAATTCCAATTAAAATCCCAATGATGTACCTTGCAGAAATAGAGCAAGCAATTATGGAATTCATCTGGAAGAATAAAAAACCTAGAATAGCTAAAGCAATCCTCAGTAGCAAGAGCGAAGCAGGGGGTATTGCAATACCAGATCTTCAACTCTATGCAAAGCAATAGTAACAAAAACAGCATGGTATTGGTATCAAAATAGACAGGTAGATCAATGGTACAGAATAGAGGACATGGACACAAACCCAAATAAATACAATTTTCTCATACTAGACAAAGGTTCCAAAAATATGCAATGGAGAAAAGATAGCCTCTTCAACAAATGGTGCTGGGAAAACTGGAAAACCATATGCAATAGAATGAAATTAAACCCCTATCTCTCACCCTACAAAAAACTCAACTCAAAATGGATCAAGGACCTCTCAGAATCAGACCAGAGATCCTGCATCTTATAGAAGAAAAAGTAGGTCCAATCTTCAACTTGTTGGCTTAGGATCAGATTTCCTTAACAGGACTCCCATAGCACAAGAAATAAAAGCAAGAATCAACAACTGGTATAGATTCAAACTAAAAAGCTTTCTGTCAGCAAAGGAAACTATCAGTAATGTGAAGAGAGAGCCTACAGAGTGGGAGAATATCTTTGCCAACCATACTTCAGATAGAGCGCTAATTTCAAGAATCTATAAAAAACTCAAAAAACTCTACACGAAGAATACAAATAATCCAATCAACAAATGGGCTAAGGAAATGAACAGACACTTCACAGAAGAAGATGTACAAGTAATCAACAGATATATGAAAAAATGTTCAACATCCCTAGTAATAAGGGAAATGCAAATCAAAACTACCCTAAGATTTCATCTCACCCCAATTAGAATGGCGATTATCAAGAACACAAGCAACAATAGGTGTTGGTGAGGATGTGGTGAAAAAGGAACACTCGTACATTGCTGGTGGGTTTGCAAATTAGTGCAGCCACTCAGGAAAGCAGTGTGGAGATTCCTCAGAAAGCTTGGAATGGAAACACCATTTGACCCAGCTATCCCACTCCTTGGCCTATACCCAAAGGACTTAAAATCAGCATACTACAGAGATACAGCCACATCAATGTTCATTGCTGCTCAATTCACCATAGCCAGATTGTGGAACCAACTTAGATGTCCTTCAGTTGATGAATGGATAAAGAAACTGTGGCATATATATACAATGGAATATTACTCCGCAATGAAGAATGATAAAATTATGGCATTTGCAGGCAAATGGCTGAAATTGGAGAATATCATGCTAAGTGAGATAAGCTGATCTCAAAAAACTAAAGGAGGAATGATCTCGCTGATAAGCGGATGAGGACATATAATGGGGGGTGAGAGGGGTTAGCATTAGGTTTAGGGTTAGGTTTAGGGTTAGGGATAAGGAGAGCGGTAAGAATGAAGGAAAGAAGGATTGTATAGAGGGAAAAGAAGGGTGGGAGAGGTGGAGGAAGGGAAAAAAATGAACATCATTGCCCTATGTAAACGTATGATTACACAAATGGTATGCCTTGACTCTATGTACAAATAGAAAAACAACATGTTTTCCATTTGTATACAATAATAAAAAAAAAATTATCTCCCCCCAAATACAAGGACATTTCTTCAGTTTCAAAACAGTATAGGAATACATCAGGAAGAAATTTCAAGATCATTCAGTAAGCAAAGGTAATTACTGACAATAACTCAACTTGCAAAGTATACAAATAATCTTGCAGATTCTTGGCCCTATCTTGTGACTTTCAAAGGACAGCTGTTTACACTTATGCTGATTTAGCTTTTCTTCCATAAGACCTCTGAGGAAAGGCTTTCTTTACTCTACAGAACTTACACACAACCACCTAAGCTTAAGCAAGGAGATATTTGGAAGTTCAGTACTGAATAGTTTTTCTTAAAATTAAAAGCTCACCTCAACCTCAGGGATTTAAAGAAAAAAAATATCTCTGCTCAAATACAAAAATAAATATCCAAAATGGGCAAATCCTGAATTTCAAAAGTAGAAAATTTTTAAGAGTAACTGAAGATGTAAAAGATGTTAACTACCAGGAAAAATGGAATGTAAAGCATTTCCAAAATACAAAATTCATTTTTATTGGAATTTTATTATATCCACCACAAACATGCCACATACTCATTCTCTCTGATTTTGTTCTTTATGTGAGTTATTTACAAAAGGTGTATTTTTTTTAAATCACCCCTTACCCTGAAAAGCACAATCAATATTCCAGAACCATGGCGAAGATGAGAACACCACAACCTTCACCCAAATCTACAAAGCATGGCTCCTAAATATCCATGAGGTCAATAAAAGTCTATAAAGTAGTTTCACTTTAATTGAGTCTGGATCTTCAGTGATACAAGAAAAACAAGTTTTCAAATCCACTATGCCAACTGTTTGATGTCAACAGAAACTAAGTAATGTATTCAGCACCAATTTAATCAATTTTTAAAGGAAGAATTTCTTCCCAATGCTCAGAAAAACAGACTTAGAAAATGCAGTGTCAAAAACCAGCTCTTTCTGTCATCACCTGCAAATATCAGAGCTGATCTGGTCCAGGTAACAAGTGCAATTCATTTTGAGAGAACCTGGGAGTGTTCCCCAGAATTCTACTGCTTCCCAAACATTTTTGCAGTTGACATTTGGAATCATACAATTTAATAGAAGTGAGCACCTTCAATCTTTATGAACTTGCTAATTAAATCCCCACTTCAGCATTTTCCTGAGTATCATATAACCTATCAGCTTTCGATAGTTGTTTCATCATGAGTAATGCCTACTCTAAGGCAAACCCAGTCATGGAGGGAGCACTGCTGATTTATAACACAGTGTCATGCTGGAAACTCATTGGAATTAACTTCCACATATAAGTGATACTTTTCCCACTGTGCTCTATTCACCTGATTCAGCAGGGGAGAAAATGTTGAGGAATTGAAGGCCTTAAATTATCTGAAGATGGTGACTATTGTAGGTGATCAGACACACTTCTGATATGACTCTGATTGACTGGAAAACAAACCCAAGGCAAAGCCAAGAACATTCAAAAGAATTTTTAATTTCATATTAAAAATAATCCTCTCAGAATAGTTACACAGAAAGTTCCACTGTCATCATTTATTGGAATCAGAGTAATATTCATTCCTCTCTATTTAAGTAGAAAAATGGCTTCAGCAGGATCTTTTACCCTGCACAGAACAGGATTGCCACAAGCCTCTAGGGTTGTGGCCCCAACACACGCTGACTCCTCTGCTCATGGATAGAGATGTGAGGATCATATTTGTTGAAAGCACTAGACTGTCTGTCCTGTCTTCCTCCTCTTCCCTCTTACAATACTGCTGAGCCAGGACATGACTTGAAACATTGACCCCAGTGCCCAGGACGGAAAATATCTCTGGTTGACATGGGAATCATGATGGCAATGTTATGACTCTTCCTTTCTGATATGTCAGAAAGTGTCTATAGAGCAGCCAGGATGTCTCAGCAGGCAGTCATTTGGACCCATTTGGACCCAGTTCAGAAACACTCCCAAGAGTGGGAAACAAAATGCTCTCTCCTAACTGAGCCTGAAATCTCCTTGTTCTTCAATCCCTCATTGCTGGATGCCAGTCCTTTTGACTTTGAACATCTTAGCTGTCTCTTCTTTTATTTCCATTTCACAGGATCACTGTTACAACATAAGCATATTTTGAGAAAAATAGAAACCAGGGTAGCAAGATTTTGAATGATGGACAGTTCAATGGAAGTAACATTCTAAACCTAAGCTCTGTGCAATGATTCTTGAGAATATTTGCTGCAAACAAACAACAGGGAGAATAAAAATTATGTTTTGCATTTTTTATGCTACCATCATATATTGTACCTGGGATTACTAATGTAGTAAGTCATCCCTGCATCCCTTTCCATTTTTACATTTACAGACATCATCTGACTAAGTTGAGTAGGACTTCATTATTTAGAAAAACTGACTTTGCCCTGGAGTATCTACTTCCTCAGTCTTCCCCTTACCTTAAATAATTGGGACATTTCACCACCTACAATGGGCTGTTTTGCTCAGATATCAATTGGTTAGAAATTTTGAAAGAAAAATTCCAGGAGGAGGAGGCAGTGAGGGACAAGTAGGAATTGATTGTCGTTCAAAAGTCTTGGGGTTCATGATTGCATAAACCCAAAATTCTCCTTGAATAATAACATCCTTAGCACATAAGTTTTCAAACATATGTTGTCCTCTGATTTGCCACAGGCCACCGCAGACCATTAGGAAAACTGTCTGCCCAGTGTTCAGCTACAACCATATTCCTCCTTAAATAGGTGGTGTTGATTCTTTCCCCATGAAACCAACTCTTGATGACAGTGGGAATTTCCATGCAAATAAGTATTCTGAGAGGATTATTTTAATGTGAATTTTAAAATTCATTAGAATATATTTGGTTGTACCTTGGCTTTGTTTACCAGCCAAGAATTTCACAGGTCAGACCAGAAGAGAATCCGGTCACCTAACATAGTCAGGATCTTCAGATAATGCCAATCCACCAATTCTTCAACATTTTTTCCTCTTTCAAATTAAGTGAATAAAACATGTTTTGAAAATTACCACTTTTAAGTGGAAGTTCATTCCAATGAGTTTTCAGCATGGCAATGTTGTAGGAATCAACAGTGATCCCTCAGTGATGAGGTTTGCCTTAGAGTAGGCATTCCTCAACATGAGACAACTATCAGGATAAGATAGGTTATATGATACTCACAAAAATGCTGGAGTGTGGATTTAATTAGCAGTTCATGAAAAAAATGGTGTTTACCTGTATTTAATGGCATTATTCAAAATTTTAACCACAGTAGTGTTTGGAAAGATGAAGATTTCTGGGGAATACTCCCAGGTTCTCTCAAAATGAATTGCAATTTTATCCCTGGGCTTGTTCCATGTCAAGGCAAATGTCAGTTGGGAAACCTAAAGGTGATGACAAAGAGAGCTGCTTTTGGTACTGAATTTATTCAGTCTGATGGACTGTGCATTGGGAAGATAATATACCTTTAAGAAATTGAGTGAATTGGTTCTGAATACATATCTTAGTTTCAACTGATGTCACTCAGGATGCACAGTGGGTTTTTAAAAACTGGTCTTTATTATTGGAGATAAAGCCTCAATTTGAATGAAACATTTTTACATAGTTTTGTAGATTTGATGGATGTTTGGGAGGCATATCATGTAGAATTGGATGAAGCATGTTGTGTTCTCACATTTCCATTGTTCTGGAAATTTCTTGATTGTACCTTGCAATTGTAAGGAATGATATGATAACACAGTTTTTAAACAACTCACATTTAAAGAATGAAATCAGAGGGCTGGGGATAAAGCTCAGTTGGTAGAGTGCTTGCCTCTCAAGAATAAGGCCCTGGGTTCGATCCCCAGCACTGCAAAAAAAAAAAAAAAAAAGAAAAAGAAAGAATGAAATCAGAGACAATGGGTATGTGATATGTTTGTAGTGGATATAAGAGCATAACAATAAAAAAAGATTTTGTGTTTTGAAAATGCATTAGATTCTGTTGTTCATGGTAGGCAAATTCCATCACATCTTTAGTTATTTTTAAATATTGTCTGCTTTTGAAAATCAGGTTTTGCCCATTTGGGGGTTACCTTTTTGCATTTTACATCTCTGACATTGTGTGGTTGTTGTGTGATATTTAAGGAGGTTTGTGTGCACGTGGTGTGTGCTATGTGTTTTGTCTCTCAATTCCAGGTATCTGAGTATTGTACAGTCAGACCCTCATGATCACCCATTGCTGGTGCCACCCTGTCCTCTGCCATGGGCAGTTTTCATGATGACATGATCCCTATATGCACAGGACAGCTGGAAGCAGACAAAGAAGTGCTCAGTTTGACATATTAAAAAAGACCTAAGCCTCCTCCACAGAATTCCAGGGTCAAGATGGCTGTGGGCTGGTGGGACTAGTTTCCAGCAGGAGACTGCCTACCTGTGCCCAGGGGAGGACAGGCTGGAAACTTGATGCCTTCACTATGGCAGCACCAGGAAAGCTGCCCATGACTGTACTCATGCTATGCTCAGGGACCCCAGAAGCCAGCTTACATAGCACTGGGAAGGTAACAATGATGAGGATCATATCACGCACTCAGTGGTCATACTTGTAGTGTGTGGATTCTGAGGCTGCAGTCTCTAATGCCAAGGCACAGATGAGAAGGTTGCACTAGGAATCCAGGTTGCTTACTGCTGGACAGTGGCTCTGATGGAATCCCTGCACACACAAGAAAATGCTCTCCACATCCTCTCTTCATCCACTCCTATATCCTCTGAGCTAAAACAGAGGGCGGTCCTGGTCAAAGTGTCAGGAAGGCATCACTGTGTCCTATACATTCTGGGGACTTCCTCCACAGTGTCTGGGGCAACACCTGCTGAAGAGAATGTTACTGAGCTGGACAGGGCTACAGGGTTTCTACTCTGGTCTGTTGGGTCAGGGTGCTCTCTAATGAAAGAAATGCATTCTTTGTCAATGTTTATTCTTGGTGTCCCATGGGTAACCCTAGAACATCTACATGTTAGGATAATCATGGGGTTTGAAGAAGAGATGGGGTCATGACTCCCTGACAGACACTCCAACAGCCACCCACCTGCTCTGCATCCTTCCCTGTTCCCTTTGCTGCTACTTCCAAGGCCTACAGTATTTTAGTGACCTTGAAAGAGAGGGTTCCCTGACTGAGGGTGAGGCCCTGCCTGCTCAGGGGAGAGACTGAGCCCTCATCCAGATGACAGGGTGGGCAATGACCCAGAGATCAGGGTGTCTGCCCAGAGGCAGCTGGGAATGGCAAAAGCAGAAGGAAAGTCACAGACCTGGCCACAACCCAGAGGCCTCTGTCCCACCCCTTAGATTCACTCCTCCCTGAAGGTGTGGCCTCATGTTTGGCCCTATGATGAAGCCAGAGTACCAGATAGATGGCCTTGTACCATCCTTGTAAACAGGGTACTGATCAGACTGTGTGTCAGGAAAACTTATTTATTGTCTCATTATCGGTATGTGAAGTGAAGTGAAGCCCAGGAGGTCTTCCTGAAGGCCAGAGTGCCCACAGGCCACCTGTTCAAGTCTAATCCCTGAAGGGTGCTAGTGGAAAGAGGAATGACATAGGGGATGGGACCTGGTGGAGTTCAGGGCACTGAGGTGTGTCCTTGAAGAGGGCTGTGGGACTTCAGTCTCATCCTGCTTTTCTCTTGCATTGCAGACAAGAGGTGGGGAGTATGCCCTGCCACACACTTATCCATGATGGGCTGCCTCACCGCAGACCCCAAGCAGGCCTGGACTGAGGCCTCTCAAACTAGAACCAAAGCAAATCCATTCTCCTGCAGGCCTCTGGCATTTTGTTACATCCCGGGAAGTGGGTTCTTACCTCAACAGCAACCTCCCTGTGTCCAGCACTTGCTGTCTCAGATACGCAGTCAGGAGTCAGGAAAGGACTTTGGGGACTCTTGAAGATGGGTCATGCCCAATCTGTCCATAAATAGGAGAGGATGAGTCTCTGTGACACACTTATCATGAGCAGATGATTCAGCATCACAGAGCAGTGTGTGGACAGGCACTAAACAGAGATGCATAGCACTGAGCACACCCTAGTTCAGAACAGTGCCCCCTCCTGATTCTACTCATGGAAGTTTTCAGAAAGGAGAAGACATAGGCTTGTGCTAGATCATGACAAGGGGTTACCAAGCCGGGGCATCACTGGGACATCAGGAGAGTGTGGTAGGGTGTATCCTGATGAAGGTCCAGGGTGCCCTTTAATAGAGGGTTTTTCACTGTTTCCCATTCCTGACAATTTTTTCTCAGTGGTGAATAAGTAGAAACCATGGTAGCAACATAGCATTGACAGAAATGTACAGAGATGAGAGAAGCAGGGCTGGGGCTTTTGAGGGACTGAGAGCTTGGACAGAGAAATTGGAGTTAGGATTCTTTCTTGTGAGAGGCAGGAATCCCCTCTGGAGGAGCGCCTATAGCAGAGTTGGGCAGTTGCATGGTGAGAGGTGCCTGCAATGGAGCCAGGAGTGTGAAGGCAGGGCAGAGGTCAAGTGACTGGAACTTTGTTCAGGGAAGTGGTATGGATATCTGGAAAGGAGGGAGTTCATGTATGTTAGGACCAGTCCACCTTGGAAGATTATGGGGCTGGAGCACCAGAGGACTACTTTTAAAATTTGGTCCACTGGTATGTGAGTGGGATCAGTGAGCAGCAGGCTTGCAACAGGAGAAAGTCACAGTTGTTTTGAAGAGTTGATAGGGCCACATGAAGGAGCAGAGGATCACAGGACCACTTGGGAGGACCTAGCAGACAAGGGGCAGATGGAAAGGCCAAATTGGTAGGGGAGAGGACAGGGACTCAAGGGGCGGTAGGACCTGTTCAGCAGGGAGCCTGGAAAGAGAGGGAGGGAGTGGTGGTGAAGAGGGAGGAGACAGACAGGAGTGGGAGGAGAGGGAGAACCTTCACAGCCATCTCTGTGCATCCTGGAACAGAGGAGAAGCCCAAAGGTTTGAACTAGACACATTCCCTGCATGGTGCCTGCTTCTTAAGCCTGTCTTCTCCTGGCCTCCTAGAGGCTGTGTCACTTCTAGTTCCCAGGTGAAGCAGCATAAATATCAAGAACATGAGAGCAGTTGACTGTACAGCATGGGACCCTGGATGGCCCAGAGTATGTGCTGCTTACCTCTGGGATATCCTTCTCCAGGAGATGGAATCAGAGGGTTGAGTGTGTGCAGTTGGCCTGAGGACTCTGCTGTTCTGGAAAGGGCTGTGCTGTTGTGCATTGGGAGCTTCAGGGTCTGTGGTATCTGGGTTGATTTTTGAGTCTTATGCCTCATCTCCAGAGAGAGGGTTCATCCCCAGCCACATGGACAGCCCCAATGCTTGATGCATCTTCAGCAGACTCAGGTGTGTTTTTTCTTATGGCACTACCTGGATCCAGAGTCCTCTGGGCCTGTGCTCAGCAGTGGCAAGGGAAGAATGGCAAGGAACCAGAGGAAAAGGGAGGGTTCCTGGGGCATCTGACCTGAAGTCCTGCCCTGGAATTTGAGAGGCTTTGCCTCCCAAGCAGATGGAATGACTCAGGGTCAGAGGTGCATGTGAAGATGCTCCATGAACCATTGGATGCTTCTGGTCATGCAGGGTTGTAGGCTGTGGTGTGGCATGGTGTAGACACCTTTCCAGGGAGATAACTTTGCTGGGCCTGTAGCCTCAGGTGGCCTGTCCAGTGTCTGTGCTAATCACAGTGCTGTCAAACAATGTACCACACAGGGTCACAGCAGAACAACCAGCCTGCACTGACTGGGCAAAGTTGGTCCAGGAATACACTTGCACCCTTACACAGTCCACTGCAGACCATCTCCATCAGAATTTTGGAGATGGTAATGCTGTGATTCTAGAACTGCACACTGTACAGGGCATTCCATGGGACAGTGACACCCTATGAGAATTTTTGTTCATCAGATGTACTTCCCAAACCCTAGGAAGTAGTTGCTGTTCTCTGATGAGATCCCACTTACACATAAGTACATTGAGTCATAGGGAAGTTCAAAAACCAACTCAAGATTACATAGCGAATAAATGGCAGAGCTGGGTAGAACCAGGAACCCTGGATCTGGGTTTACATCTCTGCATCATGATCAAGAAACCAGGATCTTGAGCATCCAGAACAATGGGTGGGCCCTATGCCCTGGGTGAAGAATGGTAGGCTCTGCACCAGTGTGACTGAGGGCATGGGTCTGCATTAAAGAAAGGGGCACAGAGACAAAAGCAAGAAGGGCCCTGCCACACCAGAGCTGCTCTGAGAAAATCCAGCAGGAAAGTGTGGAG
The DNA here is from genome assembly GCF_902686445.1 of Sciurus carolinensis. Lineage (NCBI taxonomy): Eukaryota > Metazoa > Chordata > Mammalia > Rodentia > Sciuridae > Sciurus > Sciurus carolinensis. The sequence continues at coordinate 3,719,086 of NW_025920105.1, read as the reverse complement.
GTGTACTTATGGGTGGGAGAAATTTTGGGGCTAAGTTGATGTACAGAAAAAGAGGCCTGAGCATGTCTTTTTGTTGTGGGCTTCCTGTCCTCAACAGCCTGAAGACACAGGTGTGGGAAGGACAATCTTTGGGCAAAGATAATAGTTAACTGGTCTGTCTCTGACCCCTGGTTTCTTGCTTCCATCTGCTAAGAATCTGTGATGACATCAGGGACCCTGGGCCTCTTGGATGACCTCCCCTCGTCAAAACCCTAACTTTCACCCATTTTCAATGTCCCCTTGTGGAGACAGGTGATGTATTCCAGGTACCCATGATAAAAACCAGGATGTTGCTGGGTCTATTTTGTTTTTTACAACTGTGAGCTGCTGCTGTCTGTGCAGGTGACCTGGGGTGAAGATAAGTCCCAACACAGACAACAAGCAGAACTTGTGGACTGATCATCATGACAAGTCCAACTCTTGTATGGACTCCCTTACAAGAGTGTGCTGCTCCTCCTGGCAGACCCCCAGATTGTCCCACAGTCCATAAACCTGAAAAGGCATTTGCAGTTCCCTTTCTGGGAAGGCAGTGTGCCAGTCCTACTTCTGGGATACTGGAAGGACTCAGGGGGACAGGGTAGTGCTGGGAGCTGGTATGGCTGTCTGATTACAACTAAGCCTGGTTGCTGGCCGAGGTCAAGTTTCCATTATATGGGGCTCTCCAAGGCTGATTCCAAGAGACTTTATGAGTCCATCAGCACACGTCAGACTGGGTTGGGATCTAAGGCCACCATTGTTCTTATTGTAGCTGTTTTCCTGGATGGTGGTGATTATCTCCATACAAAGCATATGTGAGTCCATAACACTGAGAAAGTCTGTATTTTCAGAGACTTGAGGATTAAGTGCCCTGATTTGACAGCAGGTCTCAACCTGGGAGTGACCTGGCTTGTCATGTTTCCCAGGTCCTTGGTTTGTTTTCCCATGAAATGGGGCCATTAGTCCAATGGGCAATCCTGGTAGTTGGGAAGAAAGACCAAATTTCCACACTCTGCACCTGGAATATTTATTTGATTGACAGGACCATTACCTGATCAGGTCACACAGGGTTGGTGAAATCTGAATCCCTTCCAGGGACTTTTGTACCAGCACCCAAGCCAAGGATGCTCCTCACTCCTTTTTTCTCACTAGTTGTAGTGGCCATGTGTTCCTGGACCAATCATCAGTTTCTCACTGGCCAGGGGAAATAGCCCTGCCAGCTCTTTTGCAGGGGCTGAGTACCTGGCTTACACCACACCATACAACTCTGTCAGTTGCATGGCCTAGGGCAGGGTCTGGATCTATGGGGTACTTGGTAAGGTGTGTACATCCAGGACTGAGGACTCGTGGCTAGTCATTGTGAGGTCCAGATGGAACCCTGAATGAAAGGAAGAAAAACACTTCAGTAGTCTAGACAGGGGCTTCTTCACAGTCCTCTGGCACCAAGCAGAATGCACCTGAGGTCCCAGTCATTCTGAAAAGTCTGAGCAGGACCCAGGAGTGTAGAACTGCTCAAGAGTAAAACAGTGCTGTGAAATTTATTCTCAGTGCCCCCAAATGGGATGGGAGTTCCTGGAGAGGCAGTGTAGGCTCGCTGACAGCCTCTATACTTAGGAGCAGGCTACCCGCCTTTTTTCTCTGGTCTCCTGATGTGGACAGGATATGACCAGTAGTGATCAACAGTGTGGCATCCCCTAAGGTCCTGAACCCTTGATCCTGAGTCTATGGCTCAGGTCCCCTTATAGCCTGTGGAATCCAGGTAAACTCCAGAAGTTTTCATCATATCTTCACAACTTTTGACCATAAATATGTAGTCAGGATTGAACTTGGACCCTGGCCCCACATACCAGTTCTGGGGGCCCTGTGAAAATCAGCTGGCCTCAGGCATGGCAGACATCTACTATGCATACCCACCCACCTTCCTGTCTGGACCACAATTGAGAAGGATGCTTTGGTTGCTGCATCTGTTCCAGCTTGCAGGGCCAGCTGAGACCATGTGGCCAGGGCCTCTGGGGACTATGGCTGCCATGCTGAGTTTCTGCATTGACCTAGGTGGACACATATTCAGAATGACAAGCACCTGCTGGCCAAAGGAGGAGCAGGGCACAGAGGGGGTCTTGCTCAGGGCCTCAGTTTCCTGACCTGGAGAGAGAGGTTGGGTTGCTGTGACAGTGGCTGGTGGGCTCCCAGAACCATCACCAGTCTGTTTTCCAGGTGGGCAAGTATGTGGGTGGCCAGAACCAGTTGGAGGTCTTGGTAGGTAGGTTCTTCCAAACAGCAGGGTACATGCCTGTGGATAGATGACTGTAGAGAGGGAAACTTTTGTCCCTGAACCCAGGTACACCTCCCCAGCCTAGGACCAAGATGTCAAGAATGCTTGGAATCAGGTAACAAATTTCTCCTGCATTGTCTTGCAAGGCTTTTGTGTGATATTTCTTGAGTACTTGAGAAAGTGGGAACCTGCCTTCTTGGAGGGTGAGGACATATGATATGGGGTAAAAGTTGCATCTGGCACCAGGCCCTCAAGCAGCAGTTTGGGCCCAGGAAGATGCCCGTTTCCACTCTGGGCACTGAGATAGGCCATAACTGCTCACCAAACACTGTGACTTCTATGGCCCTGTACCCACCCTGCAACATGGAAACAGCAGGGCTGCCTCCTTCCAGAGAGCCTCAGAAGACAGATGGATATTCTCTCAACTCCACACACCGCCTGGGAAATGCTGAACTCAGATTTCTCCCAAGAGCAGGAGCTACTCAGAAAGGCAGGTGGGGAAAAAAGTTTAGCAGTTAGAAGCCCTGGTGGTGTACACAGGTGGGCCCTGATCTGGTTACAACTGGGTCATGCCTGGTGTAACACTTAACCCTGTTTGGGTTCTGCCCTTTTCAAACACTGGGCCTTGACCTGATCACATCTGGGCCATGACCTGATCACACACTGGGCCTGTACCTTGGTTAAATTCTGGGGCATGATCCTTGCCACCATTTGTCCTGGTACTGGTCACACTCAGCATACTGGCCATGGTCACACACTGGTCTCTGACCCTTGTAACACTCTATACACAGATAATGGTCAAACTCTGTTACCCAGGTCAAAATCTGTGCCCTGTCCTTAGTCAATTATATGTCCTGACCTTGGTCATACTCTAGGCTGTCATATGACTCACACACTGGACCCTGACCCTGGTCACATTCTGGGCCCTAACTCTGGTCACACTCTTCACCTTGACCTTGGTCACAATCTGGGCCTTTACCATGGTCATACTCTGTCCCTGGCACTGGTCACATTCTGGTCCCTGGCCCTGGTCACATTCTGTATCCTTATCATGGTCACAATCTGCATTCTGGCCTTGTTAACACTATGGACCCTGGAACTGGTCACCACTGCTGCACTTCCCCTTGGAGTGGGAGATTGAAAAGGAAGCATCAGGCAGACTTTCAGATGGCCAGAGTGGGCTGAGAGTGTGGGAGTAAATCCCACAGGTCAAAATAATCAACTGTCTGTCTTGTGTCTTTCAGGTCCCCCAGGAGAGCAAGTGCTTGTCATGAAGTCCTTGTTTTAACATGCACTGGAGTCTACAGGAGCCTGGCTAACTCAGAGCCTCCTATTGCAACACAGGTCTCTGCAACAGTGCTGAAAGACTCATTACCATCTAGAGTGCTGACACTCACCATCTGGGTTACTGCCTCAGTAGACAGTGGTGGGGTTCAGGCCAAGACATGTTCCAGAGTGCAGGGCTAGGAGGCTGAAGCCAGAATCCCCTGGTGACCAATGTGCTTTGCGGACTTGGTGTGGCACCAGCACAATTCCAACAAGGGTTCCAGCAGAGAATGGACACCCATGTGGGATTTTCAGGACACTAGACAGAGTGAGCAAGGTCATGGTCGATGTCCAGGGTGCTTCCACTTCTCACCAGATGAGAGTTGGACACTTTAGCCTCCAGGGACCACACCAAAAGGTGGTACTGGTTATAGATATGTTACCAAGCCAGTTGAGCAAAGAGCCTCTGGGAGTCCAAACCAGTGCTATTCTTGACTTGCATTCTAGGACTCAAACACAGAGCAACCTCAGAGAACAAGGGCTATGACACCACCTCAGGCAAGCAGGATACTGGTAGACACCAGTGCTGTGTGGCCAGCACTTGAGGGAGCTGGGGTGAGGTGGGATAGATACCATGAAGAATCACCACACTTTCCAGTGTCTGGGGAAGTTAGTCACCCACATGGGGATGGATGCATCCTAATTGTTATGGGGATGAGCTGGTGGCTTCAGAGGCAGCAGATTTTGCACACACTTCACTGATATCTGCTCCACACCAGGTTGGACCTGTCCAACCCCACCAGAATCTAAGTTGCCAGGTCTCCATTACACACTGGATCCAAAGACTCTGGTATAAAAAAAGTAATGGTTGGGCCTCACCTGGTTGAGAGGCCCCTTCAGAGAGAGCTTGATTGCTCCCTCCTTCTCCTATGCAGGTGTGGTGATGCCTGGGTCAGCTGGTCCACTCTCAGGTACCATTCATTCTTTATTCCACGGTGGCTACCACCTAGCAGGTCATGTAACTGGCTCTCTCCTCAGAGACCTGAAGGCCCAGACAGCACCTGCCTTGATCCCTTCCAGTGGGGATTCCAGAGGCACTTCCCTGAACAGCAGACCATGGAGGGAGTTGTGGATGCTCCCAATCCTGCCTGATGTTCCCTAGCTTCTCACTGTTCCACCTCAACACACCTCCAGTCTTCCTCCTCTTGTAGAGAAAAGGGTGCACAGCTGCTCCACTTGCTGCAACCCTGGGTTTAGTTTGGGGTCCTGCTGACACTGAGCACTTACCAGCATGTCCTTTCAAGCAATATTGGACTCTTTTTCAACAAGACTCTTAACTCTACCCATGCTGGGGACCTAGTCTGGGAAGATTGGAATCCCCAACTGCCTCTCCAATGCAGTTTTTCCTCGACCAAGGACAGGACTCAAGTTTGCCTTTGTCCCATCATCCTAGAGGTGGAAACTCTATAAAAATTTAATTGAGCAAGAAATATATCACTTGTGATAGATCCCTTGTGATGAATTCAAAATGTCATTTGAGTTTTTATGTTAACAAAAATGGAAACTTCTTGGGTTAAAGGGACTTTCCAATATTCAGTGCCTGGGGAGTAATGAGTTCCCAGCTCAGTCTTCTCCCAGTATGCATTCCTCTTCTCCATAAGAGCTGGGGGATTCCCTGGTGATGAGTACCAACCAGCAGGGCACTTCAGGTGGGAGCAATTGTGTCACATGTGTCCAGTATGCCCATAGGTAGTGAGAGCAGAAAGTCACCCCTAGCACACAGACTGTGAATGCCAGGTGCTTATATTAAGATCCCTGGCTTCAGTCATGTGGGTGAAGCTGTTTGGTGAGGAGGGGTGGGCTCACCTGTGTGCTGGTGACTGCTGAACTCACCTCCCAGGAGACAGGACTTCCTGGGCAGGTGAGAACAGATTCCCCCAGATGACTTCCCATTGTACCCAGTCAGGGGCACAGCCCCATCAAATCTAGTCCAAGCAGGGACTCAGAAGCCATGCCCAGGCTCAGAAACAGCCTGTAATGCATAATTCCCTCTTTCCTGGATCTGAAGTGGTCCTTGGTTAGTCTTTCACCAAGTACAAGATCCCAGAAGCCTGTGACCCAGCACTGAGTTCAGATTAGGGGTCAGCAACTCATACAGAATATTGTGGATTTATTTATCATAAGTCTGTGGGCACATAGGGAGTGTCTAGGACTTGGGGGCTGAGCCACTGGCATCATGACCTATTCTGGGATCAGCTAGGACTCTCTAGGAGACTGAGACTAACAATTGGCAGCAAATGTGTACACTGTGTTTCAAGAGGTTTCGGCTCAGTTGTGAATACAGGAGCCCACCAAGAAGTATCTGTCACTGATCTTGCTTTAGAACCATGGGTGAGAGGGACACAACCTCAAAAACTGTACATTGTCTACTGCTACATATGCAGGACTATGTGTGCTGGACAGGTGCAGGTGAATACAAAGTAAGCCTATGCTCAGCAGGTCAGGTGACTCTGGCATCCTCTCCACATCCAATGAGTAAAAAATACTATTCAAAGAGAAGCTGAGCAAATGAGAAACAGAAACAAATTAAACATTAGAAATAAATCAAAATGGAAGGAATTAACGCACATCTTTTTACAATACCATGGAAGGTAAATGGTCTCAACCATTCAATTAAAAGACACATGCTAGCAGAATGCACTAGAAAATAAGATCCAAATATATATTGTTTGCAAGAAATGCACTTTACAGGCAATGAGAGTCACAGGCTGAAAATGAAAGAATGGAAATTTATAGCATATGAAGGGAACCCCAAAGAAGCAAGAGTAACTACTGTCGAATCTGACAAGCAGATTTCAAAGCAAAATTAAGCAGAAGAGTCATGGAAGGTCAGTTCATACAATACAGGGAACAATTCAGGAAACAGATGTAATGATAAGAAATGTTTATGGCTCACATGGGAGAAACTAATTATCTAAAACAGACACTGTTAGAATCAGAATCTGACAGACCCCAGTACAATACCACTGGGTGATTTCACTACACTTCTCTCACCAATAGGTAGGTCATCCAGAATAATATAGCAAAGACTCTTTGAACCTGAAAAATATTATAAATCAAATTATTTAACATACATCTATAGAATATTTTATTCAACAACAGCTGAATATACTTTCTTCTCAGAAACTTATGGAACCTTGTCCAATATAGACCATATTTTAGGTCACAAGGCAATATTTAGAAAATATAAAAATATTGCTATAACATCTTGCATGTTTTCAAATCATAATGGTATGAAATTAGAATTTAACATGAGCACATACTTTGGAACACACTTTACAGTAATAAATGGGTGATATAAGAAATTTAAAAATTCTTAGACTAAATTTAGACTACTTACAGAACATATCAGTACCTCTGTGGTACACTGTGGGGGCAGTTCCAAAAGGAAAATTTATAGCCCTAAGTGTCTACATAAGAAATCAAAAAAGTTTTATATAAATTAGCAGATCTTATATTTCAAGGTCCTTGAAAAACAAAAACAAAACAATCCAAAACCAAAGAAGGAAATAAATAATATCAAACCAAAATCAATCAAATTGAGAATAAAAAAATAATTGATAAAACAAAGAGGTGATTTTTTTAGATAGAATTGATAATCTCTTAAGCAATCTAACCAAAAGAAAATGAGAGAAGACCAATGTCAATAAAAGAAGAGATGGAGAAAGAGAAATCACCATAAACATCACAGAAACCAGAGGATCATTGGAGATTTTTTGAAAACTTATACTCCAAAACCCTGGAAAACCTATGAGAAATAGAACCTTTTCTAAACACATAAATCCTGCCAGAATTGAATCAAGAGGCAAAAGAAATCTGAGGACACCACCAACTCGCAATATGATAGAAGAAGTAATGAGAAGCCTTTCAAGAAAGGAAAATTCAGGGCCAGAAGGAGTCTCACATCAATTCCACCAGAGCTTTGAAGAACTATTCACTATGCTCCTCAAATTATTTCCTTAACTAGCAAGGGTTGGGAGACTTCCAAATTTAGCCTATTCAGCCAATGCCACACTCATACCAAAATCAAATAAGAAAACATCAAGGAAGAAAAACCATGGAACCATATCCCTAATAAAGTTAGATGCAAAAATCCTTACTAAAGTATTAGCAAACCACAGTTAAAAACATATTAAGAGCACTGTACACCATTACCAAGCTGGTTGGATCCCAAGGTTGCCAGAATGGTTTAACATAAAAAAATCAATAAATACAATTCATCAAATAAATAGAATTAAGAATAAAATTCACATTGCTATCTACTCTTTGGACAGAAAAGTAATATCTAGCCTGTATAAGGCAACTAAGATTTTAAGACCACAAATCCAAAATTAACCATTAGTAACTGAGAAAATGAATTAAACACTTCTCAAAAGAAGAAATAAAAACATCTATTAAATATAGAAAAAAATAGTGAAAAATCATTATTAATTAGGAGATGCAAATCAAGACAAAACTGAAATTCCTTCTTGCACCAATTAGAAATGAAGTAAACAAGAATACAAACAGGTGGTCTCTGTGATGCATGCCTGCAATCCCAGCAGCTGGGGAGACTGAGGCCAGAGGGTCTAAGCAACTCAGTGATACTCTGTCTCTAAATAAAGAAAAATTTAAGGCTGGGGATGAGCTCACTTGTCAAGTGTTTCTGAATTCAATTGCTGGTATTCCCCCTTCAAGTGAAATAGAAAACAATGCAACAGGTACATAGGTTGGAGAGGGTGTGGAGTAATAGGACACTTCTGTAGACTTGGTGGGAATGTAAATTAGCACAATCACTGTGGATATTTTACAAAAGACTGGGCATGGAATCACCATATGATCCAGCTATAAATGCTTCAGGATTCATCCTCAAAATTAAAGTCAGCATACTGTAGCAATAACACACATTCCTATATTATAGCAGCACAATTCAGCATAGCCACAACTCAGAACAAGCCTAGGTGTCTGAATGAAGAGAGAGAAAATGTGGTATGTAGACACAATTCAGATTTATTCAGTCATGAAGAAAATGAAGTCACATCATTTTCAAGAAAATGACTGGAAAATGAGAACATTATGTTAAGTGAAATAAAACAAACTCAGAAGTTTAAGGCTCATGTTCTTTCCCACATCCAAAAGTCAGAGGGGAAAGAGGGGAAGAAATGTGGGGGATATAATGAAAATAAAAGGGAGATTAGTAGAGAGAGGCAACAAGGAGTGGGAGTGTGCAATAGAACATTCTGCACTCTGACTGACACTGGCAATAGAACATTCTGCACTCTGTGCACGTGCAAGTGTGTAATAAAAACTCCATCATGTTGCATATCTGTGGCAGTCAACTGATGGAGGAAGGAACAATACCAAAAAGAAAGCTGGAGTGCGGGTTTTTGTATGCTTTCTTTCTCCTTACTGCACCTGGACTCAGTTTCTGGCCAGAGCTCATGCAAGCCAGTTCATGGGCACTTAGAGAAGGTGTCCGGCCTTGGCATTAACCCTGTCCAGGGGAAGGTCAAGGATGGTGAAGGCAGTGACCCCAAGTTACAATTCTATCCACAACCTGCACAGACCTTTGGAACTGGCTTTGGTGGGGCACATTCTTCACTGACTCCCGAGGCCCTGGACACAGGCCACCACTTAGATTGGACCATTGATCCTCCTGCCCCTGGTACTGATGGCTTTTTGTAACTGGACTCACTGCTTCCCATGCCAGGAACCAAGAATATATGCCTTTCCATCTCTGCCTCAATATCATCCTTGTCCTTCTGGCATCTTCTGAGATAACTAGCTGAGCTCTATCTACATTATGGTGGCAAGGTCCTGGACATTGTCTCCCACTTCTCAGCAGGTGTTTCTGGCACAGTCTTCTCAAGGATAACTAAATTTTATACTTATGGATGCATTTTACTGGAAGGGAAGAGTACAGATCAAGAGAACATGGAAAAGATAAATCTCAGGAGAAATCCAGAGAAGTCAGGTACAGGGTCCTAATTATTTCCCCATTTGGGGACACCGAGGTCATTCTCTCCAGCAAGAAACTCTGTGCACATATGTAGAATGTCTGTGCCCAGAGAAAATGGACTAAGTGTCTGAGTCTGAGATTTTTATTGAGAGTCTAATAGAGGCATCATGCTACACAAAACCCAGGACTGCTAAAACTTAGGCTCCCAATGATGAAACCAGACACTCATCAAGCATATCTGATATATGTGCATAGCAGTCCTCGCAGGCTGCAATGACCGAGTCCATTGACCATGGGTACATGTAGTGACCATCAACCATGACCATCAGACCACTCTGATGGCCACATTCACAGGGGTGAGCCAAAGGCCAGTCTTGGTTCAAGATTCCCTTGAAGACATGCAAGGATCACACAGCAAGACCTACTCAGGGAACATTTTCCTGATGTTCCACATGTGCTATTTAGAACTCTACAGTGCCCGTTAGATGGGGCATTGAGTGTGTAAACTCTAACACAAATCAAGACCATATCCAGTCATGGTTAAACTGAGATTTGACTTTGGTGGATTTATTCTCTCCTGAGCTCTGCTGCACTAACTAAAAACTACTGGGGGGATGAGTATTCACAGACCACACATCCACTGGTGCAAGCAAATCCCTACTTGGCTGAAAATTAGTCTGAGCCTCCTCTCACTATTCTGGGGGGATATAAAGATATCTTCTGCTCATTCATATCCCACCTCCCCATGGCCTCTGTCTTTGCTCAAGTAGTTTCCTCAGGTGTGTGTCTACAAGGTTGTCATAACATTTACAGGTGGCACAATGTTGTTTCTTTTGCATAAAAGTGTTAAGAAGCAGTGTATTCAGAGGCTTATGGAGCAAATTGGGTCAGGCATAGTTGCACACACTTTTGATCTCAGCCACTCATAAGGTGGAGGTAGGAGCATCACAAGTTTGAGGCAAATGTAGGCAACTTATCAACATCCTGTCTCATAATAAATCATATTCTGAGAACAGATCAGTGATAGAGCACTTGGCAAGTATGTGTGAAACCTGGGTTCAATTTCCCCCCCACAAAAAAAAGATTTTGGAAGGTTTAGACTTGAATTTCCTACCAATACTACCTATTTTAAAAGGAAAATTGAAAAGAAATATGTTGTAAATTATCGGGGATTAAAAACACTGATCTTTTAAGAAAACTTTAAAAAAAACAGAAGTGATTAAATTTCAAATTATGAAGAAAAAACTTTAAATATACACAAAATTCTGTCAGGTAATATACAAAATCCTATATATTCATTACTCAGATTAAAGAGTTATAATCTATAATCAATGATGTTTCAATTAGACTTTTATTAATTATCCATTTATATTCTAAAAGATAAGCACCGCATAAAATTCACAAACACTACCAGTATTTCATTTAGAGTATGACTGGCCTGAACTTGGGATCCTCTTTTCTCAGCCTCCCTAGGGCTTTGATGAGAGGTGTGGCCAGGAGGAGGTGACCCTCTCTGCATCCCTTGATGACTGTAACATGCCTCTTGCCCCAGCCTATTGTTGAGGACTGATGGGCATACAGACAGCCTCCACAGCCTTCCAAGTGGAGTCATTAACCCACAAGTCCCTCTGCCTGTGCCCACCCTTGATGGTTTAGGAAGAAAACCTCACTGGTCAGGGTGGTTTTGCCAATGCAAGTAGTGGCTTTATTTTTACTGAAGTTTTTTAAATATAATTTGAAATGTTATATAAAATGATTTGAAAATATCTAGTTGTTTGACAAAGCTGTGACCTCTAAGTCAGTATAAGAGACTGAGAATTTTTTAAAAAGCCAACACTGTGCAGGTGGCACAGGCCTGTATTCCCTGAGCCCAGGAAGGCTGATGTGGGAGGATGCAAGTTTCAGTGTAGCCTCTGCAATGTCAAAAACTTGTGCCAAAATAAAATAAAAAAGGGCTGTCACTCAGCAAGCAGTAAAAATTCCTGAGTTTAATTTCAGTACAAATTAATTAATCAAATAAATTAAATAAAAGTAAATCCAGTGAAGACCTTTCTGGAGCTGAATTGGATGCAGTGCTGCCCAACAAAGAGAATGCTGAGCTCACAGGTGGGTGCAGAACTCTGGTGGGCCTAGGAGCATCTTAAGGACCTATGATAGTTGAGAAATGAAGCCCAGGACTTGGGTAGGCCTGGTGAATGCACATCTCCTTGAGAACCATCACCAGAGCCTGGCAATGCAAAGGGGTTCTCAGGAAGGAGAGAAGATGCTGCTTTGAGCACTGGTTGTTGCAGAAGGGCCAGACACTCAAGTGACTCCAGTGTGTGGTCTCCTGCTAGGGATGCCTTGTGCCAGAGGTTCAGGGGAGAGTGGCACTGAGACAGGAGGAATTCCCTGGTGACAAAGGAGTCTTTCATGGCTCAAGACATGAATGCTGGTCAGGAAGAAGTCCCTGGTAGCCATATGGACAGGCACAGTAGAGTAGAACTGTCTGTCAGGTCTAGAGGGAGAGTGATGGAGAATAATATGTTGTGGGTAGTTTATAAACTGGAGACAGAATATGCTGGAAGAAGGCTGCCCTAAACCTGGTTCCAGGTTAAACCACAGGAATATTTTTATGAAGCAAGGAGAACTGAGGGCATTTCTCTTTTCTGTGTCCAATAGAGTGCAGGAGGGGTGCATTGGGAATTGATTTCTTGGCACTTTTTATGTCCATCAGAAAGGCAGCCCCCATTTTTACTGGTGCTGTCTCCCTGGAAGGAAAGGAAGGGAATGAGTACATGTGGTCCCACAGGGTCTCCTGTGAGTGGAGGCTTGCTCTTCAGGATAGCACCATGTGGAGATGGGGTATATTTGGAGCTAGGCTTAGTGACCCCATGAAGAGTGTGTTCTAGGCCTCTAGTTGTTCCTCAGGGAGAGTTGTTAGAGAGACCTGAGCCTGCCTGCACCACGTGTGGATGGATTGCTTGCTCCACACACTCTTTTGTTGTGGCCCCCATGGGCAGATTATGAGATCCTCACCAGAACTGGACTGAGGCAGATACCATGGCTTAGACTTCCTAAACATGAGGGAAATCAGCTCTTCTCAATACAATCAGCTGTCTTGGGCAATTCCTTACAGAAATGCAGGACTGACCTGCAGTCACCTGAACTTCCTGCTCAGTTCTGCAAGATCATAATCCAAGATCATGGCACTGGCAGTGTTAATGTCTAGAAAGAAACACTTTCTGTGTCCTAGAGAACCTTTCTGCTATTTTCCACATGGCAGAGCCTGTGCTCCTTGGGCCTGTTTCATGAGAGCACCAATGCCACGCAGAGGGTCTCTGTCCACTGACATAATCCACCTCAATGATCCTTGGAGTTTGACATTAAACATGGGGGAGGATTCACAAGGATTATGGCCACACAGTTACTCCCAAAACACACATCCAAGACATATTGAATGCATTCATTCTCTTCCATGAGTACCCAAAGTTCACCTTTGCAATTAAGTTCTGAGTCTCAGGTGAACATGTCCATCACAGCAGGTTGAGGTCAAGCACCATTCATGCTGACTCCGCCTGGTCTCATGGTATGAGTGCAGGGTCTGTGCTTCCAAAGCCAATGGGAAAACACCTTGGCAGTCATTTCCATTCAGAAGGGGACGTAGGAAAGCAGGAAGGCATTTTTTGCAAGTTCAAAACCCGCCAGAGCTTTGGGGATGAAGGTAGGGAATAATCCTTTCTGCTGGGCAGGGTGGTATGCATCTGCAATTCCAGTGAGTTAGGAGGCTGAGGTAGGAGAATTGCAAGTGTGATGTCAGCCCTGTCAAGTTAGTGAAACCCTGTCTGAAAATAAAACCATACAAAGGGCTGGGGATACAACTAAGTGGCAAAGCACATTTGGGTATTATCTCTGATAACAAAAAAAAAAAAATGATGTCTGGCTTGACGTTCCACCCATAAGCCCTCAGGTATGAACCGTCTTAAAGAATGGGTGGGTGTCAGTGTCCTATTCAGTACTGGCAGAGGTGGTAGCCCTGGTCACTTTGCTCTATGCCTGAGTCATGCACTATGGGTGTTATGAAGTGCCTCTCTGCCTAAGTCATGAGCAGTCCAATCCAGGCTGGAATTGGATAACAATGTCAGGGCTGGTTTGGCTAGTGAGGGACAGCTCTTCTCCTGTGGTTCAGCTCATGGGGCTCTGTGGTGGTCTTGCCCACAGTGGTTCTCTGACTGGGCATCACCAGGTGGGGTGACCACTTATGCATAGAGCCAAGGAATGAGAGTGGGTGGAATCACCTGGTGAGGGGTCCTGGTAGCAGCCCCTGACTGGGCTCACTGTCCTCCAGGCCTGTGGTAGGAGGGGCAGCCTACCTCTCTCCAGGACCTTGGAATCACCCTTGTGTCATTTCATGGTCATCTGTCCTCATGTCCTTAAGGAATGGTCAACCACATTCTCCTCCTCTCCCAAGATTACTCTAACACTGATGAATAGAGAACTTTCCAAATTTTTAGGGTATGCTTGCTTATGGGTAAAATTCTATCCCCTGTAACTGTCCTCTACTGGTTTATGAGAAGCACTCAGCAGTGCCAAGGTTGCCTTTAGCATCCTGCTCAGACAAGTCTTCAGTCAACAAGTCTCTCTTTTTTTTCCAGTTTCTGCCTGCCATGAAGCCCTGGGGCAGAGCAGTTGGCTCAGTTCCTGGCTGTCCTGTAGGAAAACTGGCCTTTCCTCCTATGTCTTGTCCCTTTCCTCACTCCAGTCTCATGCCCGCCAAACTGGTCCCCTAATGACCTATCCTGATGTCAGAGGTGACCTGCAGCAGGCTGAGGCTTTCTGCAAATCTTTTCTTCCTGAATGTGGACAGAGTCCACCTGAGGGTGACCAGGGTGCACTGTGGTCAGACTGAAGGAACTTCTCCTGTGCCCAGCTGTGGATCTCCTGTAGTATGCTTTCAGCATAGGCTCTGCTACACCCATTCAGAAGAAACCCACCCTCAATATCTGATGATTCTGGTGATTTGATGGAGTCCCAAGTGACATCTGGTCACCCTGCCCTGCTTATGGTAAGACTCCTGGTGGGTCAGATAGTCAGAGTCCCTCTCATTTCTGGGGTTTTCTGGTCATTTTGCTAGTCAGCTTCTGGCTACTCTGATCAAAATTCCTGTGAACAATGTAGATGAGGACAGGTTTATTTGTCTCTGGGTTTCAGAAGTTCAGCACATAACTAGTCAACACCATTTCTCTCAGCACAAGGTGAAAGCATAGTCACAGAAACTCATGGCCAGCTGAGGAAAGCTGCTCAGCTCAGTGAAGGCAGTGATTAGGGAGATGAGAGTGGCTGGCCAAGGGGAGGAACTGTGGTCCCCAAGTTCTTTGCTGATCTACTCCCTCCAGGCACAGCCCTGCCTTCAGTGACCACATAGCAATCCATTCATTTATTAAACCATCAAATGTTTTAGTGCCCTAATTAGGTTTGAGCTACTGTGATCTCATCACTTCACCTCTGAAGGTCCTACATGGTACCACAGGTAAGGTTGGTGGACACTTCATGTCCACACCATTCTAGTAAATTTCCACCCATAGAATACACTGTCCCTTGGCTACAGATTCCTTTATCCTGACAGTATTGAGGAATGCATTAAATCCCTCTTTTTCTCTGCAAACCTGGTATCAAGTCCAAGTAACCGTCACACCCTGAGTTGTCCATCTTGAGATACTTTAATACCTATCATTGATTCTTTCCTTTTTCTTTCCTGGTCATCATTTCTCTTGGCACCAGAGTCTGAATCCAGGAAGCTCCACCACAAAACCCTGTTTATTTTTCATTTTGAGAACTAGCCTTGCTAATTTGCTGATGCTGGTCTTGAACTGGCAATCCTCCTGCCCCAGTCTTCTGAGTCCCTGCACTGTTTTACTCAAATTTTCTTAGCAAAGGTCTGTGTGTGAAAACAAGATTGATCCAGCATGCACTGCAGAATCCTTGGGTCCCTTCCCTGCACTCAGCTCCAAACCCACCTCCACATTTCACATGTTTCTACATCCAGTCCATGCCCAGAGCCAGATGTCTTAGTTCATCCAAATTTACACAAAAAAACCAAACCAGTTAACTCATAAAAACAGATATTTATGCCCAGGGTTCTTGAACTTGGAGCCTAAGTAAAAGGCACAGCAGATAGGGAGTCTTGTCTCCCCTCTGTGCCTCACCTGTGGCTGGGGCAAGGGGGGTCACTGAATCCTACTATGAGGCACTCAGTAAATGTCTTTGCTCCTGACCTAGAACATCCCAAAGGCCCTCCTGATAACATTGCATTATGTTTGAGGTCTCAACATGAATTTTGGGCATCCCACATTCAGAGTGTAATAGGACAGGGGAGGGGTTCAGCTGGTGTGACCCAACCCCAAGACTGTGTGACATGGGTTGTGCTTCAAAGTCTCTCTGGGCTGAAGGGTATCTGATCCTGTTTTCCAGTCAGAAACCAGTGCTCTCCAGCACATCTGTGGACTGAAAGCACCTGGAAAACCACTCTGGTTGTTGGAAATTACAAAAAAGATTTTATTCAGCAGATGAGGAAGGCGTATGACCTGAAGGGTGGGGGAGAGAGAGAGAGAGAAAGAGAGAGAGAGACAGAGAGAGAGACAGAGAGACAGAGAGACAGAAAGAGGGAGAGAGAGAATTGCTAGGGTGGTATTCTCAAGAAAAGGAGTCATACAGGCTAATAACAATGCCACTAATGACTGATGATAAACATTATGGGCTAATGATCTAGGTTGTAAAATGGTTTGTGGGGAGGGCACAATAGTAATGGCAGCAAGATAGCAGGGGGAGATGGCTACAGACTTGTTAACCCTTTGTCCCTTCATTGACCACAACTGAGCCTCTGCAGTTGCACACCCTGCTTCAGGAGGCTATCTATGTCCTGCTGAAGTACAGAGGAGTGTCCACCCAGAGGCCAATGTGTTGAAGTTCGTCCCCAGTTTCTGGTGCTGTTGGGAGAGGTGAAACCTATAGGAGACAGGGCCTGGTGGGAAGAAGCCGGAGCTTGGAGACTTAGGACTGCTTGTGTCTTTATATCCCAGCTGTCACGAGAGGCCTAGGCCTCCTCTTCCACACATTCCCACCTTGATGTGCTCTGCTGCAACAGACTGGAGCTGCAGGGTCAGTAATCCATGAAGTGAAACTTCTGAAATATTTCCTCCTGATGAGCAGTTCACCTCAGGCATTGATTCACAGCAATGGAAAGCAGACAGTCTTTAACCTGCAAATGGCTATGTCCTAGCTAGTCCATTAATGACCATAACCCACAAGAGAATCCAGGGGCAGGGCAGAGAGGCCTGGGAGGCCTCCTGCTGCAGATTTTGATGTGGGAATCTCAACAGTGTGTGTGTTGGTTGGGATGCTGTGCACAGGACAGGGAGTCAGATTCCCAGGCAGTCTCCAAGCAGATGACTGCAATGTTTAGTTGTCCTGGTTTAATGATTATTCACAACTAAAACTGTCTTCTTTCCCTTCTTTTGTGGAAGGTGTTTTTGGTTGGCAGAAGATTTTGGTTTATCTATTTTCCAGCAGATCTGTTTGCTGCCAGCCTTGAGTAGGGCTTAGGAGAGGGCTAACTGCCTCCCTGCTGCCCAGACTCCTTCAGACTCCTACATACCTTCCTGGACCCTGTGCCCCAGGTCCCCACCTCCCAGACTCCTGAAGGCTTCTCCTTCTACATGGACACTCTGCCTCAGGACTCCACCTCCCACAGTCATACAGATCTTCCTCCAGTCTGGACACTGTGCCCCAGATCCCCAACTTCTATCCTTATTCAGAATCCTCCTCTTGCCTGGACCCTATGTCTCAGGTCTCTAAATCCCAGAATCTTTCAGACTCCTCCTCCTACCTGGACACTCTGCAACAGGTCCACACCTCCCAGAATCTTTCAGAGTCCTCCACACATGCTTTGTCCTCATGCACCTTGTGTCTGTATGCTAGATCTGCTTTCTCTTTCCCTGTGCTCCTCTTCAGCTGAGCCTGAAGACATGCCATGGGAATTCTCCCATGTCTGGAAGCTTCTCTCCAGGCCTCATCTGCATCCTCCTGGAGACCCTGAGATCTGAGGGCTGCTATTCACTGTGGAAGGGAAAAGAAAGTAAGAAATGGGCAACTAGAGGGTCTGAGTGATGCCCAGGTTCCCTGCCAACCTGGGATGATCCAGTTATTTTTTCCAGAAACATCTTTCCACTTCACACACAGATTGCCTCACCTTTTCCTAGGAAGCCCCTCCCTTCCACTTGGCCCAAGGGAATTTCATTGAAAAGTAGGGAGGGTGTTGTCAGGGTCTCTGACTTTGTGGGGCTGGGGCCAGTGTGCCCCACTCACCCTGCCTGATCTGGCAACTCAAAAATTGTCCAGAGGCTTCCAGCCTCCCCTCTGTGACCCCCTCCCAACCTGGATATTTGGCCACACACTGTCTAGAACTCTGCCTTTCCTGCACCTGCATGTCTGGTCTCCACGACCATGGTCAAATGGGAGGCAGAAAGGAACTGAGTTTGGATGATGATTAGAGACCCCAAAGCACAAAAGAGCAGTTCTAGAACAAACAAGAGTGGAGAGTGGCCAGAGATGCACACTGCACCACCAGGCTGCAAGCCCCCAGGACTCTTCTTGCCAACATGGACATCAACATGCTCACTCATTTCTCATGGACACCCTCACACACACTCTCATTCACTGTTCATGCACACTGAATATACACACTCCTTATACACTCCCCCACATACTCTCCTCTTGCACACAGCACATACACACTCACCCCTCCACATGGACACTCACTCCTCATGCACTGTCCATATGGCATTCAATCTTCACACAGTTTCTCATGCATGCCTCACATGCACACTCAATCATCAATGCTCTATATGCACACTCAATTATCATTTACACCTCACATGCACACATACTACTCATATATATTCCACATGCACACTCATACCTTATTCACCATCCACATGGACACTTATTCTTCATGCTCACTCCACATGAACACTCACTCCTCATGTATACTCCACATAGGCAATCACTCCATATGCACACACTCCTCATGCACATTCCATATGCACAACCACTCCTCATGCAAACTGCATGCGGACACACACTCAGTGCACAACCCATGTTTACACTCATACACATTACACATTGACACTTTTTCCTCATAAATACTCACAGGAACACTCACTCCACATGCATTCTCCACAGGCACTCACTCTGCATGCACATTCCAAAAGGATACACAACCCCTCAGGCACTCTCCACATACATACTCAATTCTCTTGCACACTCCACATGGACATTCATTCTTCACACACTCTTTACATTCATGTTCACACTAAATGCACTCTCCATGTTCACACACATTCCTCATTCTCTGCCCAGAACATATGCACTCCAGTTTTGCACACACCATCTGTTCATGGTCACCACAAAGGTTTTGCACACAGTAAACCAAAGCTGGCCCAATATCTATAGGCTGGGAAGTCTTGCAGTCAAGTGTGACACTCAGCCCAGCTCAGCCCAGAAGAAAGCCAGGTCACCTCATGCCATACAGATTGGGACTAGGTGTGCACTAGGCAGCACTGCTATCTTGTGGTGCACAGGTCCAAGTATAGCAGTCACTGGAATCTAGGGAGAATGTAGTTCATTTCAATTGAAATCTACACACATTCCTGATTAGGTGGCTGGATGAAAGGTGGCCTGAGACCCTCCAGATGAGTGTGCCAGAGCACACCATTTGTCCCTTGGTTAGATGGATCCAACACTGTGGGAAGATTTTTGAAGAATTTTGGATTTCTGGATACCAGTTAAGGGGTAGCAGTGCAGTCCCAGGACTGCTGGGCACAGATTCAGGGAGGTAGGCTTAGTTAGGTTCCTCAGACAGAACCACAGTCAGATGGTAGCCTCTTCCCACCCTTGGGAGTCCTGTAGGAATGACCCCACTGAGCTACAGACACAGTGCCATGATGTGGACCTTTGAACATGTCAGGCCCACTGGACACCTGGCTCACTCACTGTGCCTGGAACCCAGCTGGGACAACAACAGAGGAACCAGACCTCCCTCATGACTATAGTGGCTGCTCAGGGTGCTGACTCATACAGTCTTCTGACTGGTAGACAGCCCATCCCCAAACCAACAAAATCAAATATGTGTTAACATTTTGAGGACAATCACATTTTCTCTAACAATTCTAAATTAACCTGTTTGTCAGGGAGCCTCCTATGTTAGAATCTGAGCTATTAGGCACAATAACATGATAACATATGCACCAATTCTGTGAAGGGACAGTCAGATCCCAATTATGCTGTGACTGGCTGAAAGAAGTTGAGACCATTGCATCACAAGTACCAACTTAGAATAATGCGTGCAAGTCTTCATAAAGGGCTTCAGTGACCAGACTGATGTGAATTTTCTTTTTTTCTTTATTTCTAGAGAGGCAGTTCATTTAGAAAATCAGATTCCCATTCAAGGGTACAGTTGAGTTAACTTGTGGAATGGGAGACTGTTCCCTAAGTATCGGGGATTCCCCTGCCCGCAGGAAAGAACGCCCCGACAACATGGAGCTTTCCAAGATTCTTTATTGTTCTACCCTCAGGGGAGCACACAAAGAATATATATAGTAAGGCAGCCAATCAGAAAGCTATACAGACAAGGCACGAGCTACATGCATGATCCCAATGTGTAAGTGTATGGGGCATGAGCAGATCACGCGCTGCACATGAGAAACAGGAGTCAATAGTTAGGTACTTCCTCATAAGGTGTCAGCGCGACTCCTGCTTATCGCGTCATAAGTATGTGCCGTGGACCGTACGTTGGCAAACTGCCAGCCACCATCCTGCTTAGCCTGGGGCTAGGGGTCCTGGGTACCCCGACAGCTCCCCCTATTCTATTATTAAAAAGACAAAAGGGACCGTGCCTGTCTTAGGTTGAGGGGTCGGCCAATACCCTTACCCGTCATCAAAGTCTGCAGATCATGCTGCAGCTTCTGTCTTAGGTTGGTGTATGACCACCTCCTTCGTTACCCATCATTGACTACCGGTCCAGCATAGATAACCAAGCATGAGGGGAGCTGCCGACTTCTAATGCAGTCATGGCTTGGCGGAAAATAATACAGTCTTGTTGTTGAGAGGCACGCAAACGTGTGATGACGCGGACAATGTAAAAGATACCAAATAGGAGTGCCGCTCTTAGAGCAGCTAATCCGGCCCATTGTTTCACAAAAGAAAAAGCCGAAGAAATCCAAGAGGCAAATTCAGATACAGAAGCAATATGTACTGTAGTAGAATTCACTCGAACAATTTCCGCCCGAAGACGGGATGTAAGATTATCAAATTCAAAAGACCAAGTATTAGTAAGGTAAAGCGAAAGATTTTGAGACAAATCAGCTGCAGTACTAAGATTATCATACATTATGGGAGTTACACAGACTGCTTGTAGAGAGTAAATACACCCAAGTCCCAAAAGTTCTTGTAAAATGTCCACTTGTTCTTGCAGTAGGTCCACCCATTGGTTAACCAGCAGAATTCCAGCTTTAAGATGTTGATCAATGTTCTCTTGTGTTTGTAGCGCTGTAGCAGTATTTTCAGCCAATTGATTAACTGTAGTAGCTGTCTGTATGGTAGTAGTTAGGGCTGCAGCTGCCACTGCAGTGATTATTGCTGTGGTGATGCCAAAATCTCTTTTGTTTTTGGATAATAGAACTGGTAGTTCTGAATCTGTAACAGAGACTGGGACTGGTAGGAAGGTAGGAATACGCATTAAGACTGCCCGTGAGAACCTAGAAGCATTCCAACATTGAGAGAGAAGTTTGGAGAATAGCAGCTTGATAAATACCCTTTAAAACTTGTATACTTGGAAAATATGAATACATTTAATATACAGGGAGTGACCATTTCACAATTACCTTGACACTTTAATCTTACTAAATTTAGGTTTTAAAGAAAAATTTAGACTCTGTAACATAGTACAATACTCTTAACAGTTGTTTAACCATAATTGTAAAAACACCAATTTTTAAGACTAATTGTTTTAAAGAATAAAATTTAATAGACACAAAGTTAAGAGTAAATTAGTGTTTCTAAGAAATCTTTGTTATTTTACCATGTCATTTTACCATATAGATTAAACTTTGGCTTATATCAGAACATTAGTATTTCACCTTAGGAAAAACCTTAAATAGCTTTAGCTGTTTCACATACATACAACCAACTTAGTTACACACAGACTTGTTGAAACTTGCCCTTCACTTACACACAGACTTTTTTAGCACTTACTTAGACCCTCATGTATTTCATTATATAACACTTTCTTATCCAGAAAAATTTTCTTCTTCACTAAATATAGTTGTATTTTTAGAACCTTTTATTTTTTCTTTTTTATGTGTTGACCCCCTTTTGTTCACATTCTGAAACAACTCTTATGAAATTTCTGAATTTAGATAAATTACACCATTTTAACAAGATAAAATACTTTGTTGTTTATAGTACCCTAACTGAAACACAGTTGAAACCTTTAGAACCCTTTGTATATAGAATTGTACTTGTTAAGACATGACTCTTAGTAACCTTGTTTTTAGTCAAGATATTAGACAAGTGTCCTGAACAGTATTTGCTGTCTCTTTCCTGTTGAAGAAAAGTCCTAGAAACAATTGATATTAGACATTGTTTAACATCAACATTCCATAGTTTGACCACCTAGAGACTTGCAAGTTATTTTTAAAGACATTTCACTTTTATTAGTTTACTCAATTTAAATTGAACCTTTTTAAATCACGTGAATAAAAGTATTTGGATCCATTTTTAAATTTTAATTTTAGGAGCACTCAGTTTTGATACAGACAAAACATGACATTAGACAGCACAACATACACATAACACAAAATCAAAGGCCTTGTAACTTTATAGGTGAATCTCCATTGCAATGTAACAGATGTTCAAAAACTCTAGTTGAATAAAAAATAGAACTGATCAAAAAGAAAAAAAAATCATTAACCTAGGTATGCAGGATCAAAATTATGAGCTCAAAAATACAGCATTAAAGAAAAACAAAACAAAACAAGAATCCTGGAAAATGAGTTAGTTCTGTGTAGCAGCCCAGAAGTTTAAAACGGACACCTTTTTTTTTTTTTTTTTTATCTTCAGGTTACCCCCCTTTCCCGCTTAGACTGCTACAGCCTACATTCCAATGCAGGCCTCAGCAAGACCAGGCAGGGGGGAGGGAGGATCACCCAGGACTTTTTAACCCTTTTTCTTCCTGGTTGAGAAATCAGGTTAGGTTTGAATGCAGAAAATCACAAAACATTATTTCTTACTACTTTTGAGGAATGGAGCTGCTGAGATCTCTGCCTAGGGGGAGGACTGCTTCATGGACATGGGTGTTCCCTCCCTAGGTGGCCATGGAGCTGCGTGGAAGGGATCAGGAGGGGGGCCTTTTGCTGTCTCTTGTGATAGTTTCTCTTGATCCAACAATCCCTCATCTAAAAACCAAGGGGCTTTGTCTTCTACAGTTTTTAAAAACTTCCTAGCTGAG
Source organism: Sciurus carolinensis (assembly GCF_902686445.1). Lineage (NCBI taxonomy): Eukaryota > Metazoa > Chordata > Mammalia > Rodentia > Sciuridae > Sciurus > Sciurus carolinensis. The sequence continues at coordinate 3,695,992 of NW_025920105.1, read as the reverse complement.
GAAACCTTTAAAGTTGCTCCATTAGCCTTTAATAAAGCCTTTAATAGTCCTTCCATGCGAACTCTAGACACCTCAGAACCCATGATTAATTTACTGCGATCACTTTTTGTATACCAGTTTCAGTTCACTGGACTGCCTTCCACTTGGTCTGGGTTGATTGGTGGCCGCCTTTCGCGCACCACTTTCAGTTTAATGTCTCCAATGTGGACCAGTTTTTGCTTAGTCCAGGGTGTAGCCCCCTTTTGCGTGCCACTTTCACTTTAATACCTTTAATGTGGACCGCTTTTCGCTTAGTCCAGGGTGTAGCCACCTTTCGCGTGCTACTTTCACTTTAATACTTTTAAGGTGGACCGCTTTTTGCTTAGTCCAGGGTGTAGCCGCCTTTCGCGTGCTACTTTCACTTTAATACTTTTAAGGTGGACTGCTTTCCGCTTAGTCCACCCCGAGCCGCGTTTCGCTTAGCTCTGTCTCCCGACTGCCTTTCACTAGTCCACTCCGAGCCGCGTTTCGCTTAGCTCTGTCTCCGGACTGCCTTTCGCTAGTCCGATTAGTCACGTACCGCGAACTTTGAGGCTGCCTCCCACGTCACTCACCCTTATCCGTCTCCCAGGTTTCGGCGTCACTTATCAGGGATTCCCCTGCCCGCAGGAAAGAACACCCCGATAACATGGAGCTTTCCAAGATTCTTTATTGTTCTACCCTCAGGGGAGCACACAAAGAATATATATAGTAAGGCAGCCAATCAGAAAGCTATACAGACAAGGCACGAGCTACATGCATGATCCCAATGTGTAAGTGTATGGGGCATGAGCAGATCACGCGCTGCACATGAGAAACAGGAGCCAATAGTTAGGTACTTCCTCATACGACGTCAGCGCGACTCCTGCTTATCGCGTCATAAGTATGTGCCATGGACCGTACATTGGCAAACTGCCAGCCGCCATCCTGCTTAGCCTGGGGCTAGGGGTCCTGGGTACCCCGACACCTAAGTAACTTTGATAACCAGAGCTTACAGTGAGGGTACACAGATCAGGAGAGCCAAAAGCCTTTCTTCAGACAAAACAGATATATCATTTAAGTGGGAAAAACCAAAAAAGAATGTACCAGTCAAACCCCCCAAACCCATAAGTACAAAAGGAAAAATGGAGGTAGCCATGAACAATCTAATTGAAGTAGCTCTGAAGTTATGGGCAGCAAGCTCAGGTGGGATCTGGGCAGCTGTTCCTGGCAGGGGTTGGTCTGGTGAGAAAGTCAAGGTCCCTGCTCTAGTAAAGCTTGGGGCAGTAAGTGTGCTGCTAAGCACATTCCTTCCTAGCCTGGCACAAATCTCAGGAAGAATAGCAGGGGTGTAGGTTTCTCCTATGAAAGTGCCACCACACTGTAGCCACCCCCAGGAGCAGGCTCTGTGCTTTTGAAATGCAATCCTAACCTCATCACTAGATGGGCTTCCAGAAGGTCCCCAGGAGGGAGAGGGGACTTCAACCCAGCCCTGTAGTTTCTTGACATATTGCAGAAAGGGATTTCAGGACCTGTTAGCAGAGACAGAGTATTATTCAGAAAGTCAAGGCAGAGTGCTTCAGAGTTTTGGTGAGAGATTTCTTCAGAGGAATTTTGCAGCAAGCCCTCTCTGTCTCTGTTAGGAGATGTTGCAGTGGTCTTGTGTATCAGAGGAGCCTCTGATTTTAAATTCCAGACTGTGAGAAGTAGACCACCCTGGGCCTGTCTCTGAGAGGGAAGCAACTAGGCCACAGATGTGACCCCTACCTACCAGCATCTGCCTTTGATGAGGGGCCACCCCACAACTGCCCCTCTAGTGGACCTGATATGAAGGTTCCCACAATGGGTCTAGGGTAGGCTCCTGTAAGTGGCAATGGGAGGAAACAGACTTGTCAGGGGTCCAAGGACAAAAGAAAATCCCCCAAGCTGCAGAGCTAGGCAGTGTCCTGGGGAATGGGTCTGTAGACCTGCTTAGTGACTCCAGTTGAACATTTGATCCTAGGAGCCTAATTCTTGGTGCACATTAGGAGAGAGAGATACACCTAATGTTGCAGAAACCAGAAAGATAAGCATTTATGATCTACCAGTGTTGTTCTTCAACTGCAGAGGGAGCCCACCAGTGGGACAAATTGAGAGAGCCCACATCAGGGAATCCTAACTGCATGCACTGGCCTTCTTCCTCTCTGTGTCCCTAGACCACTGTGGGGAGTTTTGTGTGACCAGGTTGACCAAGCCACCTGTGCCTAGAGATCACTGTGGTGAAGACCAGAAGGTGGGGTGGCAGCCATGTGAATACCTGGAGCCATGCTAGTGGGTGGTCAGTTCTCAGGGTTCTGGGTTTGGCCCTTATCAAAATGGGGTCAAGCCAGCTTCAGCCTCAGTAAACAATTGAGAGTGAGTGTGTGTGACCTTAGACCCACTGTGCTTCCTGGTTGGATTTAGTGTGGGTATTACTCTTATGGCTTCTCTGACACTATTCTTTTATGAAGGAATATCTCCTGCTAAACAAAAAGGGGGCTGAGTCTTGCAGGGTGCTCCACTTATAATGCCAGATGCTCAGAAGACTGACACAGAAGGATCCAATTTGAAGCCACTTTGAGCAACTTACAGAGAGTCTGCCTCGATATAAAACACAAAGAAGGCTAGGGGTTTTCTCAGGAAAAGAGCACCCATGTTCCAAACCCCAGGGTCCTTCCCAACCTGACAAAGGGGAGGAGCAGAAAGGGAGAAGGACTTCAGGCAGGATCCAGGCCAAGTCTTGCCCCAGGGACATGAACACATTATGAGCTTTGTTCTTGAGAACTTGGCATTTGGCAACACTGCCCATGAAATCATCACCAGTTTCCCTGAAGCTCTTTGTAAGTCCCATGAGCCGTGAGGGGAAGAGAAACAGGGCATGAGGAGGAGAGAACACCTGTGACACACTGTACCAGGCACTCCCAGATGGGTTGCTCACCTACAGTCACACAGGGTCTCTTTCCCTTCCTAGGGGCCCTTTATCTCAGTCTCTTCTAAAACTCAAGTCTGTGGTGTCATCTGTGGGGGAAACAGGTTGATGATAACAACATGTCCCACTCTGTAGCACTGGTGACTCTTGGTGGGTCTGTCATGGAGGGACAGGCTGTGCCTGGTCACTCATGACCCTGATTGAGGAGCCCTAGGTACAAGAACATATTCAAGTCCTGTGGTGGACTTTCTTCCCACTTCTCAATCATGTTCTCACAGGAGCCTGTGTGACTCCTACTGTCAGTGTTCAAAGACCTGGTACATCATGTATGGGTGAGGATCCAACAGGGCCCAGCACCAATTGGTGTACCCCTGCAAAGAAAGAAATGGAGGGGTGGAGGTGAGAAGGGAAGAACCAGGCTTCCACAGAGCTGTGCATGAGGAAGCAAGAATTAGAAACCAGGCCTGAGGTTCCTAAAAAAAGGGGAAAAAGAGAACCATGTCTCCAGCATGGACTGGATAGAAAACTGAGGCTCTGTTACCCAGTCTCCACAATCACATTGTGACCCCACTCCTGAACAGTACTCAGTTCCCCCTAGGACAGTAGCCCCAAACAAGAAATTCCTAAACTTAAGGACAACAGAATTTGAAACAGAACAGGAACCAGACTCTTCAGATCTCTGACTGCAGCCAGTGGAGGCAGAGGTCATTAGGCCCAAGGAAATGTTACACTGTGGAACACAGTGAGTTCTGAGGGTCCCACATTCTCTCTAAGACCTTGGTAGCAAAAACAACTGCGTCTTCCTCACCCTGTAGACCATGATGACATAAACTGTATGGGACTTAAGGAGAGAGGCTGCACAGGGAAACCCACAATGCTAGACACAGTTCCCAGACCAACATGCAGAGAGGACACTAGAAAGCAGAGGAGACAGTGAAGATCCCATGAGGTCACAGATCAGGACCAAAAACACATCAGAAGAGGGGACAATTGGAGAACACTGAGAACTACATTTATGTAAGTACTAAGGTCATAAACTGTCCTGTGAGCCAGTTGCCCAGACCAGCAGTTCTTTCTCCTGTGGCCTATGGTTGAGCACTCATCACCTAGGTGTTCTTAGTCTTCTCTGAATCCTATCTTTAAACTTTTATTGTACACCATTGCTCAGAGTTTCCTGTTTTCTTTGGGACTATTCCCCTCTCCCACCAGTGCTCAGGCTTTTTGGGTTCCTGTTCTTAATCTCCCTTCCCCAGCATTGCTCAGGGTTTTCCAAGTCATGTGGGTGAGTGTCCCTCTTCAAACGGTGCCCAGTCCCATCTGGGTTTTGTAGGTCGACACACTTTACCTACCAGTGCTCACTCTCTAATGAGTCTTGGGCAACCTAATTCCCTTAGTGAACTCTCTGGCTTAGCCCCTTTATTGGTAATGTCAGTACACCATCTCAGTTCTTATCTTCATGTCCAGGTCAACAGGACTAGGGAACATGTAGAGATGTGGATACTTCCTCTTTCCAACAAACTCAATAGGCCTTTGGTGCAGTCATGCAGATAGGATCCTCATCAGTCTTCATTAATACCTGAAAATGCTTGACAATTTTAATGGATGTCAATTCCCACAGCACTGAGGACCTCATTCCACCACTCATAGTCGAGCTTTCCAACACCATTGTTCAAGTGGTTGAGTTCTCATGAGTGATGTAGCATGCCCAGTATTCTTGTCATCTCTCTGAGAAGTGGATGAAAGAATATATTTAAGTATTTTCAGGATCTTACTTGATATTTCACTGGCTGCTCTCATTTGACAAGAGAAAACCTTCCCAGGATATCTGGGTTGGTTACAATGCACACCTTCAAGGAACAGTATGAAATGTGACCAAACTTAAATATGTGCTTTCCATACAGAGTTCAGAAAGATGTCAACAATCCTGGTCATGTATCATCACCTATAAGAAAAGAGCCACTTGAGCAATGGTATGAAAATTGTGGATGTTGAATTGTGGAAGAAGGTGCTTAGTACTGTGACATGCACTACAATTTATTTTGGTTTTCAATAATTGGTGAGGATCCTGTCTGCAAGGCATCACCAAAGGCCTATTGAGATTGGAGGAGGAAGCATCCACATGTCTTCAAGGGTCCACAGTAATGTTGGCCTGGGCATGCAGATAAGGCCAGAGATGGTATAGTGACATTGACTAGAATGGGACTAACACAGAGAATTTATTCAGAGAATCAGTTTGCCTAGGGTTCAGTGGAGAGTGACTACAGATGACAGAAGTCTGCCCAAACCCAATACCCAGAGGTTACTGAGTACAGGTTTTCAGTCATTGATGAGGAGTCTGTCTGCATGGCAGAACAAAAGGCCTTTTGAGGTTGTTGAACACTGGAAGCATCCACATCTCTCCAAGTTTCCACAGAGTGTTGGTATAAACATGCAGATAAAAGCAGAGAATGTGTACTCAATTTACCCTGAAGGGGACTTACCCAGAGATTTCACTAAGAGAACAAATTTTCCTAGGACCAGGTGGAGATTTAGCACTGGTTGCAAAAGTGTGCCTACCAACATGCCCATAAGGAACTGAGCACTGGTAGGAGAGTGGCACTCATCCACAGGGCTCAGAATATCCTTAAAAATGCTGCAGGATTGGAGATTAAGGACAGGACATACAGAAGAATGAGCAGTGGTGGGAGGGAGCACTTGTACACATGACTCAGAAGACCATGAATAATGGTGGGGTAGGTGAGGGTAAGACAGAACCCAGAAAAGGATGAACAATGTTAACATTCTATCATCAACACAGGATCTGGAGGAGGTTGAGATATTATTGGTTACAAGAATGTAGTACATGGCACAGAGGAGACTGAACACTTCTGTGAGGTGCACTCACACAGAGGACACAGAAGAGACAGGGTACTGGAGGGTAAGGGGCAGTCAAAAACAATATTCAGGGAAAACAGAGCATCTGTGTTTGTGGAACACTCCCTAGTGGACTCAGATGACAATAAGAAATGGTGTGTGAAAGGAGATTTAGGACAGGACCCACAGAGACCTGAGCAAAGTCAGATGAGTGACGTTCACCCACAGGACACTGTGTAGTTTGAGCAAGAATATCATTGGGGAACCTGGAAAACAGAACAGATAGAAGACAGAGCACTCAAAAGTGAGGTGTGCTCACAAAAAGAACCCAAAGAGTAATGAGCAGGAAATGGTTAGGGAAATTCAATTAAAGAAATGGGTTTGGTGAACTTAGCAGCTTAAAAAAAGAAGGCTAAGTGGGATGGGGAGATAGCTCAGCTGGTAGAGTGCTTGCCTCACAAACACAAGGCCCTGAGTTCAATCCCCAGTACTGCAAAAAAAAAAAAAAAAAAAAAAAAAAAGAAGGCTGAGCTATGTCAGGAGAGGGATTATCACCAAGAGGACACAGTGGAATCAGAGAATAGTGGGTGAGGGGCACTCACCCCCCAGGACTCAGAGGACCCTGAGCAATGTTGAATGAGGGGAAATTTAGGGCAAGGCTCAGAGAAGACTGAGTACTGTTAAGAGAGGGGTGCACACTGAGAAGACAGTGTGTTTCAGTGGAGGTTTGTGGCAGAACCTAGAGAAGGCAGAGCAAAGATAGAAGAGGCTTCCTTGACTACAGGATCCAGAAGATATAGAGGTCTTTTGGAAGAGAGGTTGTAACCTATAGTGCTCTGAGTTTTTGGAAGATTTTTGAGTTTATTTTTGGCCAAAGTTTTAGTGAACTCAGTTATGGTGCAAATAATTTCATGTCAATAATCTAAGAAGTCTTCCATAATGATGGGAAATTGTGCTTGGTCACAACTCACACTGTCTTTTGATTGTGTACATTGTGCCTGACTCTGAAGTCCTAGGAGATTTGTTCTCTTTTCAAATGAGAGCAACCAGTGACATTTAAGACAAGATCTTGAAAATACTTTAATATATATTCTCCATCCCCATTTTCAAGTTGTCAGAAATTCTTTTCATGCAACATCACTCATAGGAATTCCTGCAGTTGAGCAATGTTGTAAAAATTGTGGACAATGCATAGTGGAATGAGGTCTTCAGCTCTGTGGGCATTAACTTCTTTAAAATTGTCTTCAGTTTTCACACTTTGGTGAGGAGTCTTTCTGCATGGCAGCACCTAATGCATATTGAGTTTGTTTGAATGAGGAAATTATGCACATTGCTCCTACTTTCCACAGTGTTTTTGGTATGGACACACCAGAGATGTTGTACTGACGTTAGCCAGAATGGGACTCACCCAGAGATTTTACTAAGGGAACCAAGTTTCCTAGGTTTCAGTGGAGAGTGAGCACTGTTGTCAGAAGTGTGCTCAATCACAGCACCCACAAGAGACTCATCATTGTTGGGACAGGGGTGCTCAACCACAGGACTCAGAGGACCATACACATTTTTGTGGGAGGAGAGATTAAAGACTGGAACCAGAGAAGACTCAACACAGGTGGGAGAGGGGTGCTCACCCACAGGATTCAGAAGACCATGAGCAATGGTGGGGTTGGTTAGGTTAAGACAGAGACCAGAAAAGTCTGAACAGTATTAGGCTATCTATGATCACATGCAGGAACCCAAGTAGGCTGAGATAAGATTGACTATGGGAACTTAGCATATGACCCAGAGGAGACTGAGCACTGCTGGGTTAGCGGCACTCACCCAGAGTCCCAGAGTATTCTGAACACTGCTAGAGGATGGACACTCACCCAGAGTACACAGAGGAGACAAGGTACTAAAGGATAAAGGACAATCCAAAAAATATTCAGGAAAATAAATCAGAAGATTGGTAGTTAGTTGTGGGGCCCTCATCCGCAGGAACCAGAGGAGATAGTAAGGACAGGTGAGGCAAACTTAGCAGTTTAAACAAAGAAGGATGAGTCATGTTATTAGAGGGACTATCACCAAGAGGTCCCAGAGGATTCAGATCAGTAGTTGGTGAGGGGAGCTCACCCAAAGGACTAAGAATACCCTGAGCATGATGGATGAGGGGAGATTTAGGGCTGAACCCAGAGAAAACAGAGCAAAGATACTTGAGTTTTGCTAGATTACAGAATCCAAAGGAGACAGAGGTCTTTTGAGAGAGGGGTGCTAAGTCTATAAGGATCAGAATTTTTGGAACCATTTTGTGTATCACTTGGGCCGAAGTTTTATTGACCTCAGGTATGGTTGGAATGGTCCTATTTCAAATGTCTGAATACATCCTCTGTGATGATGAGAAGTTGTCCTTGGCCACATTTCACACTTATATTTGAAAGTGTGCATTGTAACTAACTCAGAAGTCTTAGGAGGTCTCCTCCCTTGTCAAAAGAGAGCAGCCAGTAATATATCAAACAAGATCATGAAAGCAGTTAAATATATACTTTCCATTCACTCTTTGGAAAGATGTAAGAAATCCTGGGCATGCTACATCACCCATGACAACTTAGTCACTTGTGCACTGGTGTGGAAATGGTGGATGAAGTATGGTGGAAGGAGGTCCCCGGTGCTGTGGGAATAAACATCCATTAAATTGCACATGGTTTCAGAAATTTTTGAGGTGCTGTCTTCATGGCAGCACCAAAGAACTACTGAGGTTGTTGAAAAGAGGAAGTATCCACATCACTCATTTCCACTGTATTGTTGGTATGGACTAACAGGTAAGGCCTGACATAGTTTTGTTACAATAACCAAATGGGAGATTTCACTAAGAGAACAAGGTTGCCTAGTGTTAAGAGGAGAGTGTGCACTTGTGTCAGAAGTGTGCCCACCCCGATTATCAAGAATACAAGCAACAACATGTGTTGGCAAGGATGTAAGGAAAAAGGTACACTCATACGTTGCTGGTGGGGCTGCAAAAATTAGTAAGCCACTCTGGAAAGCAGTGTGGAGATTCCTTAGAAAACTTGGAATGGAACCACCATTTGATCCAGCTATCCCACTCCTCGGCCTATACCCAAAGGACTTAAAATCAGCATACTACAGAGATGTAGTCACATCAATGCTCATAACTGCTCAATTCACAGTAGCCAGATTGTGGAACCAACCTAGATGCCCTTCAATTGATGAATGGATAAAGAAACTGAGGTATATATACACAATGGAATATTATTCAGCCATAAAGAATAATAAAATTATGGCATTTTCAGGCAAATGGATGAAATTGGAGAATATCATGCTAAGTGAGATAAGCCAATCTCAAAAATCCAAAGGATGAATGATCTCGCTGATCAGTGAATCATGACACACAGTGGGGGGTGGGAAGGAGATAAGAATGGAGGAAAGAGGAACTGTGTAGAGGGATAGGAGGGGTAGGGGGAAGGAAAAAATAATGGAATGAATCAAACACTATTATTCTATGTAAATGTATGATTATTCAAATGGTATGACTTTACTTCATGTACAGAGAAATAGTATGTATCCCATTTGTGTAAAATAAAATTAAATTAAAAAAAAGAATTGTGCCCATCCACAACACCTAGAGGGGACTGAGCACTTGTGAGAGAGGTGCACTCAACCACAGGACTCAGAGGACCCTGATCAATGGTGGGGTAGGTGAGATGAAGAAAAAATCCAGAAAAGGCTTAACAGTGTTAGGTTACCTATGATCACACAGAGGAGAAAGAGGAAGTTGATATGATATTGGCTGCAGGAACTTAGCACATGCCACAGAGAAGAATGAGCACTGCTTGGTAAAGGGCAATCACAGAGGTCTTGGAGTATTCTGAGCACTGCTGGATGAGTGGAACTCTACCAGCAGACACGAGAGACAGAGCACTGAAGGGTAAATGGCACTCCAAAACAAAGTTCAGGGAAAACTTAGCATCTGTGTGTGAGTGACCCTCACCAGAGGACTCATATTACACTGAGCAATGGTTGTGAAGGGAAATTAAGGACAGTACACAGAGAAGGCTGAGCACTGGCAGGAGATGGGTGATAACCTACAGGACCTAGATGATTCTGACCTAGAATTTCCTTGGAGAACCTGGAAAAGGACAGACAAAAGACTGAGCATTCAAATGTGCATGGTGCTCAACAAAAGGACTCAGATAAGAATGAGAAAGGAATGGTTAGGGAACTCAGAATAAAGAAACTGAGAAGACAATACTGTTAGGTGAGGATTGCTCACCCACAATACCCAAAGAAGAGTTAGTAAGAAAGAGTTAGTTGAACTTAGCAACTTAAACAAAGAAAGTTGAGGCATTTTAGAAAAGGGGCTATCATCAAGAGGTCCCAGTGGAATCAGAGCACTAGTGGATGAGGATGCTTATCAAAAGGACTCAGAGTACTCTGGACAATGGTGGATAAGGGGAAATTTAGGGCAAGACCCAGATAAGACTGAGCACTTGTATGAGAGTGGTACTTCTCTGCCTCCAGAATACTCTGAAGACATTGAGCAATGATAGTTGAGATTAAGTTTAGGGTAGAAACCTGAGAAGACAAAGCAAAAATAGATAAATGGCGCTTGAATAAAAAATCCAGAGGAGACAGAAGTCTTTTTGGAGAGGGTTCTCACCTATAGTATTCTGAACTTTTGGAAGCTCTTGTAGAGTAATCCGTTGGGCCAAAGTTTTATTGACCTCATTTATGGTTGAAATGATCCCATTTCGAAGTTCTGAAGAAGTCCTCCATAAAGATGAAAATTGTCCTTGGCCACATTTCACACTATATTTTAAAGGTGCCTGACTCAGTAGTCCTAAAATTTCTCCTCTCTTGTCAAAAGAGACTAACCAGTGACATATCAGACAAGATCCTGAAAATAATTAAATATATGATTCCATCCACTTTTCAGAAAATTGTCAAAAACCCGGGTCTGCTACATCACTCATACAATCTCAGTTACTTCAGCAATGGTGTGAAAATGGTGGACAATGAGTAGTGAATTGAAGTCCTCAGTGTTTTGGGCATTGACATCTTTTAAAATTGTCTTGGTTTTTCAGACATTGGTGAGGAGCCTGTCTCCATGACATCACCAAAGTGTTATTGAGTTTGTTGGACAGAAGTATCCACATCTCTCCAAGTGTCCATATTAGTGTTGCCCTGGACATGCAGATAAGTATAGAGATGTACTAACATTAGCCAGAATGGGGCTCACCCAGAGAAATATCTAAGAGTATTGAGTTGTCTAGGGCTCAGTGAAGAGTGAGCACCGGTGGTGAAAGTCTGCCCACTCACAATATCCACAGGGTACTGAACACAGGTGGGGCAGTGTTGTTTTCCCGAAGGACTCATAGGACCCTAATCAATGGTGAGAGTGGGAAATTAAGGGTAGGAACAGAGTAGACTGACAACTCCTAGGTGAATTTTGCTCACCCACAGTGCCTAGGGGAGTGAGCAGTATTGACTCAGATCAAAGGACAGTTTATATCCTTCATACTCACATAAATGTAGCACTCACCATTCTCTAATTGTTCCCTCTTCTCATGTGACCTTGCTGCTGCTCTGTGGTCTCATGAAATCTTCTCTGCCTCCTCTACTCCCCAGTATTATTTCCCCTTGGTGGTCTGGGAACAGTGTCCAGAAGTGTGTGGTGCCCTGCCCAGCCTCTCTCCTTAACTCCCATACAGTCTGTGATGCCATAATGGCCTAGAGGGAGGGGCAGGAACAGCTCTTTATCATACCAAGGCCTTGGAGAGTGTGTGGAGCCCTCAGGACTCATTGTGTCTTCCAGTGTAACTTTTCCATGAACCTGATGACCTCTGCCTCTACTGCCAGCAGTCAGAGGTCTGAAGAGACTGACTCCAGTTCTGTTTCTGATTCGGTTGTCCCTGAGTTTAGTAATGTCTACTTTGGAAAATCTTATATAGGCATCAGGGGTGGGGTCATAATTTGACTGTGTAGACAGGGTAATAGAAGTTCAGTTTCACACCCAGGTCCTGCTGGAGCCAGGGGCTGCTTTGTCCCACCCTGATTACAGGGACCTAAGGCCTTGTTTCTAACCCTTGTTTTCTTGAGCTCAGCCAGGGAGCCCTGGTCTCCCTGTTCTCCTCTCCCCTTCTCCATTTCTGACCTGGCAGGTGCACATCTCTTGGTGCCTGATGCAGTGTTGTCCAGGTGCTCTCTCATCCTCACTCCCTGTTCCTCCTTGCTCAGAATTTCTGAAATTTATCAAAAACTCTTGGTACCCTGGTGATGATTATTGTGGCAGTTTTTCCAAACCCCAAGTCTTCAAGCACCAAGCTCATGGTTTGCTCAGGTCCCATTTGCAGCCTCATTCTGGACCCTGCCCTGAGTCCATCACCCCTTCTGCTCCTCCCCCTTGTCAGGGTGAGGAAAGCCCTGTGATGGGGACCCACGGTCCTCTTCTGAGCTATCCTCCAATTCTCTTCTTGTTTTGAGACATGGTCTCTGTATGATGCTCAGGGTGGCTTCACACTTGATCCACCTGCTCAGCCTCCTGAGTGTCTGGCATCATAGATGGGGCACACTGCCAGCATCAGTAACCTTATGTTTCAACAGGAGTCCTTCTTTCACAAGGGTCTGCTCTTGTGAAAGTTGTAAATCAGACCCACCCTGAAGCCAGTCAAGAAGCACAGTGTGTCTAAGATTACACACACACTCACTTATGTCCTGAGGCTGAAGCCAGATCAGCCCAATTTGAGGGCCAATTGCAGACCTGCAGAGTTGCCCACTCCTAGCAGGACTCCAGGGGTTCATGTGTCTTCCACCCACCTTCAGCCTTCACCTCAGTGAGTTCTAGTCTTGTGTCTAGGGGTCTCAGGGACCTGGTCAGCTTGGTCATACAAAACTCCCCACAGTGGTCTGGAACACAGAAAGAAAGATGACATAGACTGTCCAGTGTGGGTCCCCTGATGTGGGCTTCCACAGAATATCCCTCTGGTTGGACCCCTCCTCAGCTGGGGAACAAAGCAGGTAGATCAGAAGTGGTTTTCTCTCTGGTTTCTGCACCATCACATGTCCCTCTGTCCTAATATACACCACCAAATATGCTTCTCAAATCAGGTAACCCAACTGGAGGCTCCAAGCAGGGCCACAGACCCACTCAGTAGGACTCTACAGCTCTGCCAGTTTGAGGGATTTTCTGTTGTTTTTTGGAGTCCTCATAAGACTGTTTCCTCCAATGGTTACCTCCAGGAGCCCACCCAGGAGCCCCATGGAGAACTTCATGTTAGGTACACCAGAGGGGCAGTTGTGGGGTGGCACCACACAGCAGGCAGGTGCTGGTAGGTGGGAGGTCATGTCTCTGGTCTGGTTCTTTCCCACCCAGAGCCAGCCCCAGCATGTCTGAACAGATGTATGTTTTGGGAGAAACTGTGTTATCTTAATGCTTGGTACACCCTCCCCCATACTTAATGTTCAACTCCAAGGAGTATTGAGGGGGATTTGGTTGGGGACAGAGTCCCTCTGGGAAGCATTGGTGCTATCATGAGACAGACCCAAGGAGCCCTAGCTCTGCCATATGAAACACAGCCAGAGGGGATGACCAGCACCCAGAAAGGTGCCCTGTCCACACACCAAGGCTATCAGTGTTGTGATCTTGGACTGTGGGACTACAGAAATGAGTTGAAAGTTCAGGTGCTTGTTGGTCAGTTTTGAATTTCTGTAAGAAAACACTGGAGTCAGCTGACTCTGTGTAAAAGATGATTTTTCTTGGGTTTGGTGTGTCTAAGAAATGAAATCTGCCTCCATACAGTTCTGGTGAGGGCCCCTTGATCAACCTGTGGGCATAAGAGCAGGAGGTATGGAGCAAGCTTCCCATCTCCAGGTGGGGCATGCAAGGTCTGACCTCTATAACAACTTCTCTGAGCATCACCAGTTGTCCCAGAGGACCCCATTCTTGGAGTCACTGCACTGATCCCAGAACTGGCCAGTAGACCAAGCTTCTAAGGTGCCCCACATCCACCTGGTGACACACTGCAGAGCCCATGTCTTTACTCACAGTGGATGCTGTTGGGCATGCCAACCACAACCAAACCACAGCAATCTGCAAGTGAGATCTCAGCAGCTACCAAGGAGCACACACATTCCTTTTCTTCCTGGGGTCCAGCAGAAGGAGCAGTGAGGGTGATTGCTTTTCTGATGGACAGAGAATGTGCTGAAAGATCAGTCCCAAATGCATTCCTCCTGCTCTCTGCTGACCACAAAATATAGAAATGCCCAGTTTTGTTTGCTTCAAACAAATTTTTCTGTTCGATCTAGAGCCAGGTTTGAGGCAGCCTGCTTTCAACCTATTCTTTTATGTCTTCAGAGTCCTGTCTCCTTGGTGTTGAGTTCAGAGGGCACCTACAAACAGGGGAGCACACCCCTCTCCACCACCCATCTGGGACCCATGTTTGAAGTCATGGACCTGAATGTCAGCACCTGGCATTCATAGGCAGTCTGCTATTGGATGTTTTCTGCTCCCAACACTCATGGACACACACTGGGCTGATGTGAAATTCACTGCAGACACCTGAAGTGCACTTCTTGTTGATTCCCACTACCTGAGAATCCCCCAGCTCTTGTGGAGAGGAGGAGTGAATATTGGCTGACGGATGGGCAGGGGAGTGATTTCTCCCAGGGTAGAGAATGTTGGAGAGTCCCTTTAACCCAAGAAGTTTTCAATTCTGTGAACATAATAAAAACTCAAATAACAGTTTGAGTTTATCACAAGGATTATATTTCTTGCTCAATTTAAGTTTTTATAGATGTCCTAACTCTGGGATGATGGAACAAATGTGATCTTGAGGCATGTTCTTGTGTGAGTGTCAACCAGGTTTGAGAGATGGCTGCAGATTCCAGTCTTCTCAGGCTAGGTCCGCAGGATGGGTGGAGTGAGGGACAAGGTTTCAGAAGAGCCCAAATTTGATAGGAAAAAAGTGAATGCTTAGGATCACACAGATGCCAGCCTAGCCCTAAGGTAGCAGCAAGAGGGGAGTGGTGCACCCCTCTCTCCCAGGGAGGAGGAAGAGTGAGGCAATTGTTGAGAGGTGTCAATGAGAAATCTTGGGCCACCAGGCAGGCTGTGGGCCTTCTATAACTCCCTCCCTGGCCTTCTTTTCTGGCCAGAGCCTCTAGAGGATCCACTGGAGAGATCAGGGTAGATGATTTATGGGCCTTTGTGTCTCAGGAGAGAGTTGACGACATGTTACACTGGGAGATAGAATAAAGAATGATTGGTTTTTAAGTGTGGACAAGCTGACTTAGGCATCACTGTGGCTGGAGGAAGTGAGGGAGGGAGGCCTCAGGCTGGCTCTGAAGGGTCCTCTCAGCCTGGTGAGGCCTGGCCCTTGCCCTCTTTATCCCCAAGTCCTTGGATCCAGTGTGTAATGGAGTCCTGGCAGTTGAGATTCTGGTGGGGTTGGGCAAGACCAGATTGGAGTGCAGGGAATGCTGTGACTGCCTCTGTGGCCACCATCATATATTCTGGTACAAGCAGTGTGTGTCTGTCCCCATGTGGGTCACACCCTTCCTGAGCCACTTGGTAAACCCTTATGGTCTCTGGCCTGCATCACCCCAGTTCACTAAAGTGCTAGCCACATAGCACTGGTATCCACTCAGGACCCTGCTCATGTGAGGTTTTGCAACAGGGCCTGGGTTTTCTGAGGCTGCTTTGGGCTTGAGCTGTGTAATGATAGTTGAGAGGAGTTTTTGCTGTGAATGCCAGAGGTTCCTGCCTCAGCTGGCTTGACAAAATATCTACAACCAGGATCATCTAACTTTATGGTGCCTGGAGGCTGAAGGGGGTCAGTTCTCAGCTGGTGAGCAGTGGTAGAACCCAAAACTGAGACCATGACCCTGCTTTCTCTGCTTAGTGTCCTGGATGACCCATTTTGGTGTTCATTTTCTCCTGGAATCCTTGTTGGAAGTGTGGAAGTGCCACACCAAGGCCACAAAGCATGCCAGTCACCAGGGGGACTGGCACCAGACTCAGCCCTAAACTCTGAAACATACATTGACCTGAGTCCCACCACTTCTGAGGCAGGCAACAAGACAGTGAGGACCAGCTCTCTAGGTGTCACTGAGTCTCTTGACACTGTTGCAGAGACCTTTGTTTCCTTAGGAGGTCCTGGAGTAAGCCAGGCTCCTGTTGATGCCAGGGCAGATATAAGCAAGAATTTTGAGATGAGTGTTTGCTCTTTGGGGAACATGGAAAAGGCAAGACAGACAGTTGTACATTAAGACCTGTGGGATGCACTCCCACCATCTCAGCACACTCAGGTCTCCTGATAGCCTGCCTGATGCTTCCTCCTCACTCTCCCACTCCACAGGTAAGTTCAGCATGGGTTACCAGGTCCAGGGTCAAGTATGTGGTCAAGACCAGGGTTCAGAGTGTGACAAAGTTCATGGCCTAGTTTGTACCAGGGCCAGGACCCAGAGTGTGACCAAGATAAGTGCCCAGAGTGTGACCAGTGTCAAATTGACTGTGTGATCAAGTCCAGGGCCCAGTGTGTAACCATGACCACTGCCTAGAGTGTGACCAAGATCAAAGACCAGAGTGTGACCAGAATCAGTTATAGAGTGTGACCAGAGACAGTGCCCATTGTGTGACTTGTTCAGGGCCCCATTGTGACCAAGTCAGGGCCCAACTGTGACAAGTTTAGGACCTGATCTTGACCAGGTCAGAGCAGAGTATAACAAGGTCAAGACACAGTTGTGACCAGGTGAAGGTACAGATGTGAACAGATTCAAGGACCAGAGTGTGATCAGGGTAAGGACCCAGAATATGACAAAGGCCAGGGCCCTGCTCCTGGCCATTAATCCCACCCCACTGCTGAGCATAGACCCAGAGGACTATGGACCTGGAAAGTGCCATGAGATACTCAGTACACCCAAGTCTGCCCCTGGGATGATGTGCAGTGGGGCTGTTCATGTGACTGAGGATATGCCCTCTCCCTGAAGATGAGGCATGAGGCCTGAAAAGCAGTCCAGATACCAAAAGTCCTGAAGCTCCCACTCCACAACAGCACAGACCCTACCAGAACAGCAGAGACCTCAGGCCCTCCCAGGCCTTCTGCCCACCATCTACAACCCAACCCCATCTCCTGGAGAAGAAGGACAGTCCAGAGGCCAGGAGCACACACTGGGCTACTCAGGGTCACATTCTGGACAGACACCTGCTCCCATATGCTTGAGCACTGTGTTGTTTCACCTGGGAAATAGAGGTGACACAGCATCTAGGAGGCCAGGCAGCCTGGAGAAGCAGGTTTTCCACAGGGAGTGTTGCCAGCTCAAGCTCTGGATATGGGTGCTGTTCCCAGATGCAGAGAGCTGTCCATGGATGCTCTTCCTCTCTTCCCACCCCTGCCTGTCTCCTCTCTCCTCACCAACTCTCCCTTCCTCTCTCTTTCCAATCTCCCTGCTGGAAAGACATACTGTCACCACAGTCCCTGCCTGCTCCCCTCCCCATTTGACCCTTTTATCAGCCTCTTTTACCTCCAGGTCCACCTGAGCTGTCCTGGGATCCTCCCCTACTACATGTGGCCCCATCAACTCTCACAAACCATGGTGACTTTCTCCTGTTGCAAGACTACAACTCTCAGAGCTCCTCACATATCAGTGTACCTGGTCTCACCAGCAGACCTCTGGTGCCTCAGGCCCACAAGCTGCCATTGGTGGGCTGGTTCTAATATACCTGGCCTCCTTTTTCATCCCTCCATCCTGCTACTGTAGCCAAGGCTAGAGCTATATACCCTCTGTGCTGCCTCAACTCTCCTGGAACTGCTGCAGGGAATCTCTAACTGGGTCACTACCCTGCTCTGCTACAGGTAATAATCCAGAGGGGGCTCCTTCCTTTCACCAGAATGAGTTCCAACACCCAGGTCTCTGTCCAAGCTCCTCATCCCTCAGAGACCCCAGATTCCTTCCCTAATCTCTAGGCATTTCTCTGAATGCTCTGCTACTACCAATTTCTTCTCACCACTGAGAAGAAACACTAACTGGAGTGGAAAGCATTGGAAAGCCCTCCACTAAGGACACCCTTGACCTTCACCAGGTACAGACTGCAATATTCTACTGAAGTCCCCATGCCACCACCTCCCATTAACTCCTTCTCAGGATCTAGAACAAGGCCATGTCTTCTCCAGTTTGGAAAGTTTTCTAAATAGAATCAGAAGGGGACACTACCTTCAACTAGAGTGGCTTGGTGCTGTGCATCTGCATCCAGAGTGCGTTCACACTCTGCTCTCTCAGCACTCAACTGTGCTGTTGAGGGACTTTGTTTCAGAGACTCCTCCTCTCTCATGTTGATGGACAGATTGAACCTGACCCAACTTTAAGTGTCCCTCAAGTCCTTTCCTGCCTCCTGGCTCTGTGACTTAGACAGCAAGTGCTGGACACAATGAGGTGACTATGGAGGTCAAAAGTCTGATTCCCAGAATGTAACAAACTGTCAGAGGCATGCAGGAGGAAGGATTTGCTTTGGCTCTGAGTTTTAAAGGACTCCAGTACAGGCCTGCTTGTGGCCTGAGGTCAGGCATCACATCATGGAGGAGTGTGTGTCAGGGCAAATGACCCACCTCATATCTGGGATGCAAGAGAGAAACAGGATAAGCCTAGGTCCCACAGTCTTCTTCAAACACACACCTAAGGTCCCTGAACCCCCTTCAGATTCCACCTCCTATGCTCTCTTGTAAAGAGGATGATTCAGGGATTGGTCATGAACAGTTGACCTGTGGGCAGTCTGTCCTGCAGGCAGTTCTGCTGGGCTTCACTCCTGGTGTGGCATGAGACACACCCTGCTGAAACAATAACTAGGTTTCCCTGAAGACCAGTCTGACCAGCATCCTGTCTGCAAGGAAGGCCCAGGGCCATCAATTTTTTGCCTTGGATTCATCCTGGGGCAAAGCATGGAGGCCACCTCTTCAGCAGGAAGTGGATACAAGGGATGGGACAGATGCCTCTAGGGTGGGGGCAAGGACTCTGACACCACTGCTTTCCTTGCCATGTCCCTGCTGCCCCTGGGCAGATATCAGGCTCTCTGTGCAAGAGCCCACCATGCCACCTTGATGGGGGCTCTGCCTCTTCCCTGGGCAGTGGCAAGACCCCACCCTCAGCCAGCACATCCTCCTTGCCAAGGCCACAGGATGACTGCAAACCTTAGAGACAGTAGGAAGGGGTGCAGAGCACCACAGGCTTCTGTTGCTGTGTCACTTAGAGAGTGTTAACCCCATCTCTTTTTCAAACCCCATGGCAGTCCTAGCATGTAGGTGTTCTAGGGCTGCCCAGGGAACACCAAGAATAAATATTGAGAAGAAAGGCATTTCTTTCATTAGAGAGCACACTGGCCCAGAAGACCAGAGAAGGGACACTGCAGCCCTATCCTGGTCAGGAACAATCCCTTGAGCAGATGTTGCCCTGCTGGACCAGGATTGCCCTCCATCTCAGCCAGGAAGCTTTAGTGGTGGAAAAACAGAGGGAAGGTGTGGAGAGTGGCACCTGGTCTATGCAGGGCCTGCCCTGGCATCCTAATGCAGCCTTTTCTCTTGCACATGGCACTGTAGGCTACAGCCTCATAATCCATGCACAATAAACAGCCACTGAGCAAACAGTGTGGTTCTCAACCCTGTGGCCTTCCCAGTGCCATATGAGCTGGCTCCTGGGGTCTCTGACCTTCACATGAGCACAACCAGGGATGACTTTTCTGGGGTATCATAAGGAGGCCAGTGTGCTTCCAGCCTGTCCTCCCCTAGGTGCAGGTAGGCAGGGTTGTGTTGGACACACACCCTACCAACTCACTGCCATCTGGATATTAGAATTCTGTGGAGGAGACTAGGGCCTTTCCTTATATGTCAGACTCAGGGCTTCCTTGTCTGCTTCAGCTGTTCTGTGCACATACAGATCATGTAATCACCATAATTGCCCATGGCCACCAGAGGACAGGGTGGCACCAACACTGGTGGTCCTGAGGATCTTGGTCTGTAAGACTCAGTCAACTGTAAGTGAGGGACAAAATACATAGCAGACACCCCATGCACACACACCTCATTACACATCACACAGAAAAAGCAATGCAACACACAACACATGCCCCATGCCACAGAACCAATAAACTCAACAAAGCACCTAGCACAGGCACACACAGCTTCTTACACATCACCCAACACACAGAACACAACACAGCACTGATCATGTGCACACACACCTCCTTACACATCAAGAACACACAAAATGCAACACAACACACAACACAAGCACACAACTCCTTACACAGTACACAGCAATCACAACACATCAGAGAAAATACCACAGACACACACTCTTACACATCACATAACACAAAAAATGCAAAACAGCACACACCACATGTACTCAACCCTCCTTCCAGTTTTAAATCACACATCATGCAACACAGCACACACCACACATAAACAACCTTCTTACACATCATTCTACATAACTGCACAACAAACAGCATATATCATATGCATACAGACCTCCTTACACATCATAAAACACAAATGCAAGACACAGCACATACCACAGCACACCACACATTCTTATACATCACACAACACACTATCAATGCAACACGCAGCACACACAATGTGCGCACCCACCTTACACATCACAAAACACACACAATCCAATGCATAGCACACACCATATGTAACTGCCTTACACATCACAAAACAGACAAAATACAACACAGCATATGGCATGTGCATACAAACCTTCTTGCACATCACACCACACACATCAAAACACACAGCACACACCAGGTGCATGCACATAATTTACACATCACACAACACACACCCAAAAATACAGCACCCCCCATGTGTTTACACACCTAATTACATGTCACACAAGCACTCAATACACAAAAACTCTCACACAGGACACACAACTTACACACAAAGAGCACACGACATTCAAAGCACCCATGTGTCCACACACACAGCACACACACCACATGCACACCCACTTGCACACTTTACACACATCACTTGCACACATGTCACTACGTACCTACAAAATTCTTTGACTTTACTGGAAATTTTTTGGCTCATTACATCATCAGTGTTGGGAAAGTTGTGTGCATGTGTCCTGTGTCCTCCACTGCAGACCAGGTTCCTTGGCTGTGGGGAGACCCCGGGGGACACTGGGTTCTAGAGGAGTGACTCAGCATTCCTGGGTCTCTACTCCTGTCCCTAATGAGCCTCTCCTTGACCCTGGTCTCTGTTGATACACTGAGGGCCCAGACCCCAGCTCAGGTGATACCACTCACTCCAGGCCATACATGTGTGCCCACCGGACAGAAACCATGCCCCACAACTCAGCATCACCATGCCCTAGAACTTAGAGTTCCCACCACCCCTCACACACATGGTCTGTCCATCTATTCACCAAGTCCAGGGAATTACTGCCCAAGGACTTTGTCCTGAGTCTTTCCATTTCTCTGCTGGGTTGTACTCCAGCTGTCACCTCCTGCAATGTAGAACTATGAAGGAGAGATTAAGGATGGGGCAGGCATCCAGGCTCACAGATCCTCTCCTCTGGACTCTCTCTCCAGCCCTGACTGTGCCCAGTGACCTGCGCTTAAGCCAAGGAGCAGCTTGGAGTGGACTTGGCAGGTGAGGGCTCCATGTATTTATAAAGACTTGCTGTGGGTCCCTGGAACAGGGGAGAAGGGAAGGACAATGAGAGTTCAGGAGGGGACAAAGAGACCCTGGTAGGTGGACACCCCAGAATCAGACTGCACATGGCAACCACTGTGCAGAGGACATGGTCAGCACCTTCTTGAGGGGCCAAGGGTCCACAGGCTGGGGACCCTTGGGAGTGCCCATAGGAGAACAGGCACTGGAGAAATATTATGTCTTCCTGGGACCAAAGAATCTGGAGTCAATGCTGATAGGACTTGGACCTTTGAAAGCATTAGAACTAAGAGAAAAACAAATTTGATTGCAATTTGGCCAAAGTGAGGAAGAAACTGATCTACCAGCACCATCCTTGGCAGCACTGCCATCCACAGGCACTGAGACAGGAGACAAGCATGTGGAGAACCAGAACCTTCACAAAGCATGGTCCCAGCACTGCTTTTATTCCTGGGCCAGGTTGTGGCCTGGCCAAGTTCCCCTCTGTGGTATAAAAGGCTGCCTGCAGGGAGCTGTGACCTTCGCAGCAAATGGAAAGCACTGAAGAAAAAGTAATATGGACCTTCATTGAAATTCTCTTATTTTAATCAGGCTCTATCACCATTCCCCTTCTAGTCCATCCTGCAGTCTTGAGTGGAGTAGAGTAGGAGTCCCTGTCATCTGTCCCTGCATGTAGCATAGTTGTGGAGATTCTCTCAATGACACCAAGAGCTTGTGAGTGAGAAGAGGCAGCACACACAGCTGCCTAATAGCTCCTGTAGTGGACAACAGGGAAATCTGCTCAGAAGCCTGGACAGCATCTGGTTTGATAGGGTTGGCACATTGCCTGACTCAGTCTGACAATTCCTATATCCAGAGCAACTGTTTTGGATGACATTTCTGATTGTCCCCCAAGTGGTCTTGGTCCATGTTGCCAGGTTGGACATGTCCCATATTTTGATCAGATTGAATCCCTGCTCAAAAGGGAAATGAAAAACTGTAGGAGTGAGTGGGAAAGACCCTTTTAGACAAAGTGAGCACCAAAACAGGCTCAGTGAGAGTGATTTCCCTGCTGAACTTTTACCTGGAATTCTGAACCACATGCCTGAGATCCACCAAGTGCAGCAGTAGGTGGACTTACAGTGGAGAGTGGCCTTGGTGAGCACCTGCTTCCTGCCCAGTCCAGACTCAAGGTTCACTGACTGCAGTCTCTCTACTGTCCAAGTTCACAGGTCCCCCTTTTATATTATGGGGCTTTCCTCCTCCAAGAATTCTGTGGGTGACCAACATGAAGGCTCATGGGATGTCTGCAAGGGTGTGGGACTCACAGAAAATACTCAGACCTACCTCCTGTCTCACCACCCATCATCCCAAACCCATGTGCTTCCACACTTTTTCTATCTTAACCCTGACTTCTCCTCATCCAACCCTGGAGTACATGCACCTGGGTGCATTTCCAAAACTCAGACCCTTTCTCTAAAGGGGAGCTGAGACCTCTACATCTCTTCCTCATCAACCCCCATGTGACTCCTGAAGTTCTAGGTGAGATTTCCTCTGTTATTTAGATAGGATTCCAGGTGAACCACCTGTAGGGTCAATGAGACATCACCTGAGTGACCAGATGACCCTGGCTGCTATCTCATTCCCAGGACCATTGGAAAGCATTTAATCTGCAATTAAATTCTTTCTTTATTGTGTCACATAACAGCATCCATTGCTGTAGAAGCCTTGGGGAATGTGGAGTATATGAGGGCAGGAAGAAATAATGACCTGCATGGAGCCCATCCACAAATTCCCCCTAGCCTGGCAGCATTTCTGTGGTCTGCAAGCAGTGAGACTAGTGCCTGAGAAAAAAGAAAGCCTCCCACATTCCACTGCCAAAGTTGAACAGAAAGGCACATGGCAGAACCTCCACTCCACTTCTGCCTAGGCAGAACAAGGACCTAATCTCTCCACTCAGCAGTGCTAATCCAGGATATTGTCAGGGGTAGCCAATGTACCTGCCATCTGGTTTTCCAAAAAAGCACCCACAGCCTTGCACTGGGATAGAGGCTTATATTTATGATCCTATAACATGAATGTGATGGATAATACAAGGGCATGTATGTGACAAGATGAACACAACTTTCTAGGACATATCATTGTCTAACATGCATAATGATGAACAAGAGGAATGTTACAATACTTCAAAGTTAAATATGTAAAAGGGATGAGCTACAAATATTCTATGAAGCACTAAAACACAGGTGTCTTAGAGATCAAACCAACTTCTGTGAACAGACACTAAAAGAATTGTCATTGTTAATGGTCTTCCAAAAAACAAAAGGATATTTCTTCAACTTCAAACTACTATATCACTACAACAGGAAGGAACTCCAAGATTATTCAGTAAGCAAAGATAATTACTGACAATAATTCAACATGCAAAGAACTAAAATGACATTGCAAATTGTTAGACCTAACCTGTTGCTTGCAAGGGACAGTTGTTTACACTTTTGCTGATTTGGCTTTTCTGGCACAAGACCTCTGAGGAAAGGCTTTCCTTACTCCACAGAAACTACACATAAGCACTTAAAATTAAGCAAGAAGTTATTTGGAATTTCAGCACTGAATGAGGCCTCTAGAAATAAAGTGTGTACCTATATATCAGAGATGTAAAAAAAAATTTGTTATAAAAAAAATGAAAACCCAAAATAGGGAATCCTGAATTTCAAAACCAGACAATTTTAAGAATACTAAAGATGTGATGGAATTTACCTGCCACAAAAACAGAATCTAAGGGATATACAAAACACAAAATCCATTCTTTTATTGGAATTTCTTCTATACACCACAAACATGTCACATACCCAATGTCTCTGATTTAGTTCTTTAAACATGACTTCTTTCAAAATGGTTTTCTGTATCATTCTTTACCCTGCAAATCACTATCTAGAATTTCCCAGACCATGGCAAAGATGAGTACACCACATCCTTCACCCAAATCTACACAGCATGGGATTCACACATCCACAAAATCAACAAAAGTTTGTATAAATATTTTATTTGAGTTGAGACTGGCTCTCCAATAATACATGGAAACCAGTTTGTAAATACCCACTATGCATCCTGAGTGACATCATCAGAAACTAAGACATGTATTCAGCACCATTTCACTCATTTCTTAAAGGAATAATATCTTCCCAATTCACAGCACAAGAGTCTGAGTAAGTGCAGTGTCAAAAACAGCTCTCTTTGGTCATCACCTGTAGGTTTCCCAACTGATGTTTACTTTGACAAGGAACAGGCCCAGGTATACAAGGGCAATTCATTTTGAGAGAACCTGGAATTGTTCCCCAGAAGTCTACTACTTCCCAAGCACTACTGCAGTTGACATTTCAAATCATGCTATTAAATGCAGGTGAGCAACTTTCTTCTTCACAAACTTGCTGATTAAATCCCCAATCCAGCATTTTCATGGGTATCATATAACCTATCTTCTTCTGATTGTTGCCTCAACTCTAGGAATGCCTATTTGTAGTAATACAGTTCACAGGGTAGCACTGCTGATTTCTACAACAGTTTCATGCTGAAAATTCATTGGAATGAAACTTCCACTTAAAGTGGTTCTTTTTCAACTGTGTTCTATTCACTTGATTCAACTGAGGAGAAAATGTTGAGGAACTGGTGGATTGGCATTATCTGAAGATCCTGGCTATGGAACATGACTGGATCCTCTTCTGGTTTGATTCTGTGAAATGCTTGGCTGGAAAACCAACCCAAGCAAAACCAAACATATTCTAATAAATTTTTAATTTCATATTAAAAATAATTCTCTCAATCCTTATTTTCATGGAAAGTCCCACTGTCACCAATGGTTGGTGTTATTTAGGAAAGAATCAAAGCTGTCTATCTAAGGAGGAAAATGGTTGTAGGTCAACACTGGGCAAACTATTTCCCAGTGGTCTGTAGTGGCCTGGGAAAAGCAGAGGACAGCACATGTGGAAAATCTTATGTGTTCAGGACCTTATTATATAAGGAGTGTTTGGGTTCATGAAATCCTGAATTCAAACACTTTACACAGTCAACATCTATTTGCCCCACACTGCCTCCTCCTCCTGAAATTTTCTTTCAAAATTTCTAAATCTCAGATAATTGAGTAAAACAACTGACCCAGTTGAGGTGATGGAACTTACCAATTATTTCAGATAAGGGGATGGCTGAGAAAAAAGTTTCTCTAGGGAAAAGGCAATTTTCTTAAATTAGGGACGGCCTAATTGACTAAGCCACATGATGTCTGTAAGTATAAATATCCAAAGAGAATCAGTGATGTCTCACTGCATCAGTGACCCCTGATACAATATGTGATGGCAAAATAAAAAAAAATTAAATGAGACAACCTATTTTTCAAGCTCCAGATGGTTGTTTTTCCAGCAAAACTTCTCAAGCATCATTGAACTCAGCCTAGGTCTAGAAAGTTAATTCTATTAAACTGTCCATCATTTAAAATCCTGCTACCCTTGATTCAATCTTTCTCAAAGAAATGCCTAAGTTTCTTAACAGTGATCCTGTGAAATGAGAGTGAAGAGGATACAACTAAGATATTCAAAATCAAGGGATGGCAACCATCACCTGTGTATTGAAAGACCAGGAGGTTCCAGGATCACGTAAGAGAGTACACTTTGCTTCTTACCCTTGGGGGTATTTTTTGGGCCTGTGGAATCATGGGTCCAAATGAATGCCTGCTGTGATATCCTATTTGCTCTGGAGATAATGCCTGGTGTCACAGAAAACAGAATGCAGCACAATGACATCACGGGTACCATGGCAACCAAAGACTTCCCCTCTTCACCCCTGCAGACAATGATTCAAGACAGTGGCTGACTCAGTAGTGATGATGATAGGGAAAAGGAGGGGGTGAGAAACAGAGCTTAAAGTTTTCAACAAATGAGTTTCTCACTTTTCCACCCAAGAGAAGAGGAACCAGAATATGTTGGGGGTTCAAACCTGGGGGCCAATGGGCAATCCTGTTCTGTGTAGGGCAACTAACCAACTGAAGCTGTTTTCCTCCTCAAATAGAGCAGAATAAATATTTCTCTCATAAAACCAACCCTTGATGGCAGTGGAATTTTTCATACAACTACGAATTCTGAGAGAATTATTTTTAATGTTAACTAAAAAATTCATTAGAACTTGTTTGTTTTTGCCTTGTGTTGTTTTTTTGGTCTAGTATTTTACAGAGTTCAACCAGAAGAGGAGGCAGTCACCTACCATTGTCAGCATTTTTAGATAATGCTAACCCTCCAATTCCACATTTTCTCTTCTGTTGAATAAAGTAAATAGAACAAGGTTAGAAAAGTAGCACTTTTACATGGAAGTTGATTTAAATGGGTTTTCAGCCTGACATGTGGCAGGAATCAGCAGTGCTCCCCCAGTGACCTGGTTTGCCTTACAGTAGGCATTCCTGGAGATGAGACAAAGATCACGAGATGATAAGTTATATGACAATAACAAAAATGCTGAAGTGGGGATTTAATCAGCGAGTTTGTGAAGAAGAAAGATGCTCCCCTGTATTTAATGGCATAATTCAAAATATCAACTGCAGTAGTGTTTGGGAGGTAGTAGTCTTCTAGGGAACACACCCAGGCTTTCTGCAAATGAATTGCACATTTACCACTGACTGGCTCCACATCAGCCTAAATATCATCAATGCAATCTGGAGGTAATGTCAGAAGTAGCTGCATTTGGCTCTGCATTTTTAAGTATCTTGTTCTGTGCATTGAGAAGACATTATTCCTTTAACAATTTCAGTAATTTGTGGTGAATACATTTCTTAGTTTCTTCTGGTGTCAGTCAGGATGCACAGTGATTATTTAAAAACTGGTTTCCCTGTATCATTGAAGAGCCAGCCCCAATTCAAATGAAGAATTTTTACAGACTTTGGTTGCTTTCATGGATTTTTGGAAGCCATGCTGTTTAGATTTTGAAGAAGTATGTGGTATTCTCATCTTTGCCATGGTTCTGGGAATTTTTTGATTGTGCTTTGTAGGGTAAGAAATGATAAAAGAAAACACACCTCTTTGAAATAACTCACACTTAAAGAAGGATATCAGAGACATTAGGTATGTGGCATGTTTGTTATGGATATAAGAAAATTTCAATAAAAAAGGATTTTATATTTTGAAAATGATTTATATTATATTTTTAATGGTAGGTATCTTCTATCACATCTATTGTTACTCTTTAAAATTGTCTGCTTGTGAAATTTTGGGATTTTATTTTGATATTTTAGAAGAGATTCTTTTCCTTTACATCCCTGATGTTGAGGTGTAGTCTTTATTTTGAGAGTCATCATTCAGTGCTGAACTTTCAAATATTTCCTTACTTAAGTTTAAGTGTTTTTATGTAAGTTCTGTGGAGTAAGGAAAGGCTTTCTTCAGGGTTCTTGTGCCAGAAAAAGCCAATCAGTATAAGTGTAAACAGCTGCCTCTTGCAAGTCACAGAATAGGTCCAAGAATTGGCAGAATCATTCATATTCTTTTGAAAATGAGTTATTGTCAGTAATTATCTTTGCTTACAGAATGATCTCTCAGTTCTTTCCTACTGTATTGTCTATACTAGTATGAGGCTGAAGAAATGTCTTTGTACTTATTGGAGACCTATAGCAATGACAACACTTGTAGTGTGTTTCCTGATGATGGTTTTCATCTTCAACACCCCTGTGTTTTACTGCCCCACAGAATTGCCTTAGCACATCCCTTTTTTATGTATTCAGATTTAAAGCTTTGTTACATTCCTCTTTTTCATCATGATGAATGCTAAAAAATGATATACTCTGGAAAACTGTGCACCTCATGTTAGTATCAGAACTTGGTTTTATCCATCACCTTCACTTTGTGGGAGCTTATCTGTGCCTGGATCTAGGACACTAGACTGTATTCTGCATCCTTTGGGGGCTGCTAAAAAGACCCTTGGTATTTTCACAGACTGCTTTAGACTGGCAGTAGTGAGTGCAAGAGTTTGAACACTAATATCAAGACACATTAGACAGATATTTCTGCCCTAAAAGGTGAGTTCAAGAGTCCCTTGAAAACTGATACCAAGGGAATTTCAGACAGCAGTCCAGTTGTGGACCAGAAGGAAAGCAAATGGAACCTGGTAGGTACAGAGTGCACAAGACTTCTCTCCTCAGATGCTAGCTATTTAATGTCCTCCATCACACATGCTCAGTTTTTCACTCCCTCCTCTCCTCACAAGTCACCACAGGAACCACCACCCACCACATACAGGACCAATTTCACAGGTTCCAGCTCTCATGTGTTTGGACATTCATGAAATATGAGGGGAACCCCACCAGATTTTGTGATATTTCCCAATTTTGATATCACCAAATCTCAAATCCACAGAACAGCACTGAATACTCCCCTGCACTGAGCTGTCAACAGCCATCATTCCATACCCCTTTTAAGGCCTTAGGCCAGTTACCTGACTAGGCAAAATCCTGAGGGGGTGCAGTTCATGAAAAACAGATTAGGAGTGCATTGCCACAGGGGCCCATGCTAGGTTGAGTGATTCACGCAACATCCTGAATCTGTCTGTCCCTCCAGGTGCACTAGTCCTACCAGGGGCACATTGACTGCAGCAGGATACCGGTGGCCACATGGCAAAGATTCTTGGTGAGGACAAACATGTTCATCACCATCTTGTGGGCCTGCATGGTGGTGCAGGTTGTCAGGCTTCAGTGGCATCACTTGCCAAGGAAGGAACTGGATTGCCCATAGCCCTTTAGTGTTGTGCCTGCAGATAACCTGGGTGCTAAGATCCTGGGTGAAGAAATTAGGATCACATTTGTTGAAAACAGTGGACAGTAGGACTTGGCCCCTTCCTCTTTACTCTTTCCATCACTGCTGAGGGAGCGCTTGAGTTGAATCATTGCCTCAACCAACCAGGAGGAGAAGGGTTTCTGGTAGCCATGGGAAGAGAGAGATTATCACCCTGCATTCTGCCATTCTGTGATGTCAGGATTATGTGCAGAGTAGGCTGGATGTCACAAAAGGCACTTATTTGGATCCATGATGCCCCAGACCCAGAAACACCCCCTGGGGAGAGAAGGAAACCCCTATCTGAAAATAAAATATTTTCACTCTGCAATCACAAGTTGCTGGATGCTAGCCGATTTGGCTTTGAATATCCTAGATATCTCCTATTTTACTCTCATTTCAGATGATCACAGGTAAAAAAAACTTAGGCATTTCTTTGAGAAGCATCAAAACCAGTGTAGCAAGTTTCAAATTATGGACAGTTCAATTAAATTAACTTTCTACACCTAAGCTCAGTGCAATGATTCTTGAGAAGATTTGATGCAACCACATCCACAGGGACTATTGAAATTTGGTGTCACTTTATTTTTTTATTTTTCATCACATATTGTACCTGGGGTCACTGAAGCAGTGAGCCATCACTGCTTCTCTTTGCATATTTAAATTTACAGACATGTCTTGCTTTGTTGACTAGCCTTCTCTAATTTAGGAAAATTGTCTGCCTTGGAGAAATTCCTTTCTCAGTTCCCTGAACCTGAAATTATTGAAAAGATCCATCAAATCCACTGAATTACTTGTTTTGCCCAGATATCTTCTGTTTATAAGTTTGGAAAAAAAGTTCCAGGAGGAGGAGGCAGTGAGGGACACAGGAGTTGATTGTGGTTGTACAGTCTTGAGGCTCAGGTTATCCTGAACCCCAAAATTTCCTTCTATAATAATGTCCTGATCACATAAGTTTTCCCACATATGACTTCCCCTCTTTTGTCTCAGGCCACCACAGAACACTGGGAAAATTGTCTAGTAAGTGTTCAGTTACAACCACTTGCCTCATTATATAGACAGGGATAAATCTTTTGACCATGACACCAACACTTGAAGACTGTGGGTCTTTGCAAGCAACTAAATATTCTGAGATGATTATTTTTAATGTGAATAAAAATATTTATTTGAACATGTTTTGTTTAATTTGGGTTGGTATTCCAGCCCAGCATTTCACAGATTTCACCCAAAAGTAGTCCACTCACCTACTATACACAGTCACTTTAGTTAATGCCAACCCATTAATTCCTAAACATTTTCTTCTCTCTTGAATCCAGTGAATAGAACACAGTTGGAAAAGTAGCACTTTTAGGTGGAAGTTTATTCCAATGAGAGTTGTCAGCATGACACTGTGGTAGAAATCAGCAGTACTCCCCCTGTGACCTGGATTGCCTATGAGTAGTCATTCCTGGAGATGAGACAATTACCAGAAACTGATAAGTTATATGATATTCATAAAAATGCTGAAGTTGGTGGTTCAATCAGCATGTCCTTGAAAAAGAAAGGTGCTCACCTGCATTTAATGGCATGAAATTCAAAATATCAACTGCAGTAATGTGTGGGAATTAGTGAATTTCTCAGGGCAAAATCCCAGGCTCTCTGAAAATGATTTGGACTTGTACACCTGGGCTAGGTCCAAGTCAGTCTAAATATCAGACTAGAAGTCTAGAGCTGATGACAAAAGAGAGCTATGATGGCCTTGTATTTTCTTAGGCTGTTGAGCTGTGCATTAGGCAGTTATTATTCCCTTAAGAAATTGTGTGCTTGGTGCTGAATACCTGTTGTAGATTCTGCTGATGTCAGTCAGGATGCACAGTTGGTATTTAAAATCTGGTTTTCCTGTATCATTGGAGATCCAGTCTCAATTAAAATGCAGCATTTTTGTGGATTTTCTTGATTTTTCTGAATTTTTGGAAACCATTCTATTTAGATTTGGTTGAAGAATGTGGTGTTCTCATCTTTGCCATGGTTCTGGAAATTTTTTGATAGTGCTTTGCATGGTGAGGATGATTAAAAAATTGCCTTTATAATATAACTCATTAAAAAATAAAATCAGAGACAATAACATGTTTTTGTGACATGGTTTTGGGGGATATAAGTATTTTTAAATAAAAAACATTTTGCATTTTGCAAATGCTTAGATTCTGTTTTTCCTGGCACATAACTACTATCACATTTTAGTTATTATTTAAAATCATCTGCTTTGGAAATTAAGCATTAACCCATTTGGGGTTTTCACTTTTGTATTATGTCAGAGATTTTTTTTTCCTTTACATTCGTGATGTTGAGTTGCAGTCTTTGTTTCGAGAGCCATCATTCAGTGCTGAACTTCCAAATATCTCCTTGCTTAAGTTTAGGTGTTTGTGTGTAATCGCTGTGGAGTAAGGAAAGGATTTTCACAGAGGTCTTATGCCATAAAAGCAAACTCAGCATAAGTGTAAACAGCTGCACACTGCAAATCACAGGATAGTTCAAAGAATTTTCAAGATTATTCTTATATTTTGCAAGGTGAGTTATTATCAGTAATTACTTTGCTTAACAAATGATCTCAAAGTTCATTACTGCTGTATTGCTATAATAGTTTGAAGATGAAGAAATGTCCTTGTACTTTTGGGGAGGCCTTTAACAAAGACAATTTTTAGAATATTTCTTCCTTGAAATTGGATTTTATCCCCAACACCCCTGTGTTTTACTGCAACACAGGATTTCTTAGTTCAGCTGTTTTTATGTATTCAACATTGAAACTTTGTAACATTCCTCTCTTTTATTTTGATGCCTTGTAGAAGATGATTTGCAGAAGACATGTTTTAGTAACCCTAAGATGGCGGCTGGCATTGGGCCAAGAGGTGGTGTATAATTAGTGTTAACATGGAGTGCTCTACCTTTGCCTAATTGGTTAATGTCTCCACTGTGCTAGTGGTCAACAGATGTACCTCATTCTTAATTGGTATTGCCTGCCTTAGTGTATATAAGCTCTTCACCTGGGATCAGAGATCACAGAATGAAGAAGGCAGATTGATGAAAACAGAGAGAACACAGAATGCAGAAGGCAGAATGAGGGGGCAGAACGCAGATTGCAGATTCCTCGGTGGAGGACAAAACACACACCTCTAGATGGCAGAATGGAGAACTAAGCACACACCTTTAGTTCACAGGATGCAGGACTAAGAAGAAGCAGCAGACCTTTAAGAAATAGCTCTTCTGATAATAGTAGCCTCTCTGAAAGCATAGCAAGTCTTTCTTCCTTTAAGCTAAGTCTTTCTTCCTCTAAGTTCTAAGCAAAGTCTGTCTTCCTCTAAAACTTCCTCTCAGAGCAAGTAAGCCTCATTTCCTCTATCCTCTATAAACTAGGGAATAAATGAACAAGCAAGAAAGAATGCACTAAAGAGAAAGATAATAGAAGTAGCTCAGTTTCCAGTCCACCTCTGATAAATACCCGTGCAATTGTTGCTGTAGGCAGTAACAAATTGCCGTGGGTGGCGACAATGATATGCTCTGGAAAATTGTTCTCATCATGTCAGGAGCAGGCCCTGGTTTCATCCATCACATTCATGTTATAAGACCATATTTTTGCCAGTTTGTGGGACAGGAGTCTGTAGTCTGCATCCTTCAGGGGCTGCTAAAAGACACTTGTCATTGTCACATAGGGCCCTCCATTGGAATGGCATTAGTAAGAGCAAGAGGTCAAAAACTTCTGTAAAGACACATTAGTCAGATATCTCTGCCCTTAAAAGGGGAGCTCATGAGCCACTTGGAAACTCATACCAAGAGAATTTCAGACAGAAGACTAGTTGTGAGCCAGTAGCAAAGGAAGTAGGGCCTGGCATTGGGAGAATGCACAGGACTTATCTCCTTGCTTGCCTGCTCTTTCCTGGCTTCCATTACATGTTTTCAGTGATCCACTCCCTCCTCTTCTCACAGGTCATCATAGGAACAACCGCCATCCACTTACAAGTCAAATTTCACAGGTTCCACCTCTCATGTGTTTGGATATTCATGGAAAATGAGGGGAACTTCATGAGATTTTGTGGATGATTCCCAATTCAGACATCACTGAATCCACATAGCTTCACTGGATATGCCCCTACCCTCAGTTGTCAATAGGCATCAGTCCTTTTTCCTGATAAGGTGCTAGACCAGGTACCTTGAGGGACAAAGTCCTAGGGAGCTCAGTAAAGAAGAGCAGATTGGGAGGGCAATAATGCTGATGTCCATGCAAGGATAAATGATCCTCAAGCCTTCCTGAACCCATCAGTCCTTCCCAGGTTCATTAGTCATGCTGGGGAAAATTGCTTGCAGCAGTAAATGGGTGGCCACTTGGAAAAAATGTCTGGTGTGGTCAAACATGTTTAGTGCTACCTCGTGAAACTGCCTGTTGGTGCAGGCTGTCAGACTTGCATAGCATCAATTGCCCTGGATGGATCTGGATCACCCATAAGACCATAAAGCTGGTCTTGCAACATATCCTGGATGCTCAACTCCTGGGGAAAGAAGTTATGATCACACATGTTAAAAATATTAGGCTCCAGGGCCCATCCTCTGCTTCTTTTTAACATCACTAAAGATCTGTGCTTGAGTTGAATAATTGCCTCAACCAGTCAGGAGTGAATGCATTTTTGGTTGCCATGGGAACAGTGATGTTATTGTGGTGCATTCTATCTTTCTGTAATGTCAGGTGGTATCTAAAGAGCAACCATGATGTCAAAGCAGGAAATCATTTGGACCCATGTTGTCCCAGGTCCAGAAACTCCTCCTGGGGTGGAACCAATTGCACTATCCTTACCTGAGACAGGGAATCTCCTCACCATTCAATCCCAAGTAGCTGGATGCCAACTCTCTTGATTTTGAATAGCTTAGCTGTCTCCTCTTTTACTCTTATTACACAGGATCATGTATAAAAAAAAATTAGATGTTTCTTTGAGAAGCTTCAAAAGCAGTGTAGCAGAATTTTGAAATATGTCCATTTCAATGGAAGTAACTTTCTTTGCCTAACTTCAGTGCAATAATTCTTGAGAAGATTTGCTGCAAGCACAACCACAAGGAGTATAAAAATTAGGAGTTGTTTTATTTTCTTCATTTTCCAGCACATATTGTACCTGAGGTCACTAATGCAGTGAGCCATCACCGCTTCTCTTTGCACATTTATATTTACAGACATGTCTTGCTATGTCGATTGTCTTTCTTTATTTAGGAATATTGTCTTTGCCCTGGGGAATATTCTTCCTCAACCTCCCCCATACCTGAAATCATTGGAAATATCCATCATCTTCAATGGATCATTTGTTTTGCCCAGGTATCTGCTGTTTAGAAATTTTGAAAGAAAAATTCCGGAAAGAGTAGGCAATGAGGGACACATCAGAGTTGATTGTGGTTATAAAGTTTGGGGTTCAGGTTTGCATGAACTTCAAAATCTCCTTATATAATAGAATCCTGAGCACATAAGTTTTTCCACATCTGTCTGCCTCTCCTTTGCTCCAAGGTAACACAGGCCACTGGGAATATTGTCTGCTCAGTGTTCAGCTATGACTATTTACCTCTTTACATGGAAAGGAATAAATCTTTATGCCATGAGACCAAAACTTGAAGACTAAGGGTCTATGTAAAAAACTAAGAATTCTGTGAAGATTATTTTTAGTGTAAATTTAAAAATTAATGAAATGAGTTTGGTATAACCTTTGGTTGCTACTACAGCACAGCATTTCATACAGTCCATCTGGAAGAGGATTCAGTTACCTAGGATACTCAGCCACTTCAGATAATATGTATCATCCAATTAATCAACATTTTCTTCTCTGTTGAATCAAGTGAAAATAACATGGTTAGAAAAGTAGCATTTTAAATGAAAGTTCATTCTATTGAGAGTTTTTAGCATAACACTGTGGCAGACATCATCAGTGCTGTCCCTGTTACCTGGAATGCCTATGAGTAGGCAACCCTGGAGGTGAGACAACTCTCAGGAATTGATAAGTTATATGATAATGATGAATATGTTGAAGTTGGGATTTAATCACCAATTTCTTGAAGAAGAAAGATACTCACCTACAGGTTGCATGAAATTCAAAATATCAACTGCAGTAGTGTTTGGGAGTCAGTGAATTTCTGGGGCAAAATCCCAGATTCTCTGCAAATGAATTGGAATTGCACAACTGGGCCAGTTCCAAGTCAACCTCAATGTCAACTCAGAAATTTTGAGGTGATGAAAAAAGAAAATTGCTTTGGCACTGTATTTTCTCTGTTTTACTGTGCATTGGGCAGGTATTATTCCTTTGAGAAATAGAGTGCTGAATACACATTTTATTTTCTGCTGATGTCAGTCAAGACACACAGTGGGTATTTAAAAATTGGTTTCCATGTACCACTGGAGATCCAGCCTCAATTCAAATGAAGCATTTTTATACTCTTTTGTTGATTTTCTGATTGTTGCAAAGCCACGATGTGTAGATTGGTTTGAAGGATATGGTGATCTCATCGTTGCCATGGTCCTGGGAATATTTAATTGTGTTTTGCAGGGTAAGAAATGAAAAAAAAAAACTTTTGGAAGAAACTCAAATTAAAAGAATAACATCAGAGACATAGTGCTTGTTTCATGTTTTTAGTAGATATAAGAAAATTTTACTAAAAAATGATTTTGTGTTTTGGAAATATTTTAGAGTTTGCCTTTTGTGGTAGGTAACTTCTTTCTCATCTTTGTTACACTTTAAAATTGTTTGCTTTGGAAATTCAGTATTTTCCCATTTTGGGTTTTCATTTTTGTATTTTGTTATCATTGTTCCTTTATATCCCAATGTTGACATGCACTCTTTAGTTCAAGAGCCATCATTCAGTGCTGAACTTTCAAATATCTCCTTGCTTATGATTAGTGTTTTTGTGTAAGTGCTGTGGAGTAAGGAAAGCCTTTCCTCAGAATACTTGTGCTAGAAAAGCCAAATCAGCATAAATGAATACAACTGTTTCTTGCAGGCCACAGAGTAGGTCCAAGAATTGGCAAGATCATTTTTGTCCTTTGGAAGTTGAGTTATTGTCAGTAATTATCTTTGCTTACAGAATGATGTCACAGTTCCTTGCTGATGTATTGCTATAATAGTATGAACCTGAAGAAATGTCCTTGCACATTTTGGGAGACCTTTAAAAATGACAATTTTTATAGTGTTTCTTCACTGAAGATTGTTTTTTATCTCCTACACCCTTGTGATTTACTGGTCCCCAGAATGTCCTTAGATCATCACATGTTATATATTCAGCTGTGAAACTTTATAGCATTCCTCTCTTTCATCATCATCATGTTAAAAGATGATATGCTCTGGAAAATTGTACTCCTCATGTCAGTATCAGGCCATGGGTTCATCCATCACATTCACTTTATAGGAGTAAATTTGTGCCTGTTTGTAGGGCACTAGGCTGCATCAATTTTTTTTCTTACTTTTCCTTTTGGCATTTACCACTGAATGATTCTAACCAGCAGAGTGCTGTGCAAAATGCACAAGCTAGTGCAGGTGCTGGATCTTGCCTATCATCTCAGGTATGGGTGAGGTAGAGGATGGTGTTCCTCCTGGGCAAGTCATTTTTCCCTCAAGGAAGGAATGCCTCAGCAACTTAGCCAGATGATGCCAGAAAATATAAATAGGCAAAGGCTAGTGGTGATGGCTCTCAGGGTCTGGGTTCCCAGGACCAATATTTTCTGACAGAATGGAAACATTCCTCTTTCAATTTCAATCTTCCACTCCTTATGTTTGCAGCTTTTACTCTCAAGATTTATTACAGTGATTAAGTGACTAAAATTCATATCCCTGATCTCTCAATTATTCAGTTGCATTCAATTCCACTCAGAACAATGCATCACTTGGTTACCATTGCTCCTGTGACATGAAAGCAAATGATGGTAGAGCTCCTCTGATCAAAGTGGAAGGGGCAGGCATCAGGCAGGTCAGGTGTGAAGGGCTCAATGGTTCCAGGCTCCAGTTGGAGAGGGCACTTGGTTTGTCTCCCCAGAGGGTTTTTCTGAGCCTTGGGCAACATGGAGTTTGAGGAGTGTCTCCTGTGACATGGCGGTGCATAGCAGATACCTGAGGTGAAACAGGAGTGGCATGACAGTAGGAAGGCACCATGATTCCCATGGCAACCAGAGACACTTTCACTCCTGGCTACTTAAAGTGTACCTGGACATTTAAGGCACGAGCAGGAGCACTCGGGAACACATTTGCATGCATTGTGTGTGTGGACTCACTTGAATATGGCCAATGATAAAGGACCTGAGTGTGTTTATGTTAACCAAATTCCTCACCGCTGATGTGATCAAAACAACTTCTGACTGGCTGCCAGGTGCCATCTTGGCATAGTCCACAAGGCATAGCCCCCAACATCTCCCCCTTCCTTATTTGAACTGAAAATGAAGCTGGCAGGCATCATGTCTGTCTTAGGTCCCTGGAATCAACACCCTGTCCTTACCCATCATCAAAGGATACAAGGCAGGGTTGGTCCTTCTTTATTAGGTTGGTACAGTGTTTTCCCATGGTTACCCATCTGATTGCTGATCCAGCATACTAAGCCATATACTGGGAGATTGTCCTTCTCCAAGGGTGGCCATGGCCTGTTTTATGATCACATTATGAGCCTGCTGACTAGCTTTGAGTCATTTGTGAATGTAGAATAGAATTAACAGAAGCACACCCAAGCTTATTAGTGTGAGATTTAAGAGTCCCCCAAATTTGGTGCCAAATTGTGTTAACCCATATAATGCTCCTGTGATAAGTCCTCCTGGTTTGATTTCCACCTTAGTGGCATTTATGGTGAGGATTTGTTGTCGAAGTCTTGTCACTAGCTCGTCGAATCCATTTGTCCGTTGTTGTGCGATCTGTGAAGGTAACAGTCTAGAGAGGTTCTCATTAGAAGTCACAAAAAGGAAAGGGAGAGCTAGACACACAGGAGTATATATGAAAAAATAATTGTTTCACTCTCTCTACATATTTCAGTATTAACTCCATTAACCTTCTGATCAGTGCACTTCCCTTTACTTATAGACCTTCCTTAAAGGTGAGGCACCAACATGAGGGACTAGAAAGTGAGTTACACAGGATGAAAACAAGCAGCTTGCTTTACTGAGAAAATGATGAAAACCATCTGAGTGGCTAAATCAGCTTATGAGGGGCTATGAGTCCAATCAATTCTAATTTGGGAATCGCCCGAGTGATGCAATCACTATCAGCAAAAAGATCTGTTACTCCTTAAACTCTACAAGGACTATAACAGCTGCTTCCATTTCCACCAATTGAGTCAATTTTTGAGATGTAATCTGAATAATAGTATCTTGGTCAGTAAATACTGCAGCAGTACCATTAGAAGAAACATTCAGCGCCTTAAGAAAGGATTGTGTCAAGGAACCATCTGAATTCGTGATCTGACATTGTTCCCCTCTAAAGCTCCATACATATGTGAGCCTTGAGTCGAAGAGCCCTGTGCCCCATTTCTTAAATGATTTGATAACATCTTGCCCTCAACATCAGTAATCTGCACTCATTAGCTCAATGTTTTCCTTTTCTGCACTTTGGGCAAAGACCTGGGGCATGAGGTGTAACAGATTTTACTGTAGTTATTCCTTGTCTTTTGTTAGGGCATTGTCTCTTTGCTGCTGTATATGTCTGTGCATACATTACAGGATCATATTGATTTTGAGTATCTATTGAAGTGTATTGGCCTTCTCCTATTGGCATATCAACATTTCTATCAGGAAACCTTGCTACTGCATTTCTGCAAGCAGTTTCAACAACTTTCTTGCCGCTGAGCTCTCTAATTCAGATATTGTCTTCCAGATAACACTGCTCTGCATGGCTGTTTCCAATCAGTTATAACTGCCTCTTTCAAGTTTTTCTAATGGTTGATGGTATCCCTATTTTGGTCCTCAAATACGGGCAGGTTCCATGAATTTTGAAGTGCTTTGTATTAGGTTTAGCTTTCTCCTACCTTTTTCCCTTGTTCTTAAATTTTCTGAGTAATTGTTTTCTAGGTTACTAACAATCAATTCTTCCTCACTTTGTTCTTTTTCCCGTTCTGACACTTTGAGCAGCCTTTCCTGTATAAACCCTGGGCTTATTATTGCTAGAGTTTGAATATATGATTGTGCAGTGGTTTCCTTCACTCTTGTGTCTTTTTTGACCTTTAGCAACTTTTCAATGTTAACTCACTTATTTTCTAGTTCCTCCCCAGTATCTCCTTCCTCCTCAGAACCTCCTTCCCGTATTTGACTATTCCAGCTAACCTCCTCCTCAGTCTCTTCTAGCACTTCTTCTCCTTCTTGTAATATATTTTTATGCCTCCTTTTTGAATTATCCTTTCAGACTGATTCCATGATATTTATGAACCCATCTTTTGCTGCTAAATAAATTTGATACAGGACAAACAAAGGCCATAGTAACAGTAGTACAAACACACAAACAATACAAAATACATGCACTCCAGAGCTCCTTTATCATCTTCTTTGTGTTTCATCACCTGGCCAGCTATCCTGAGTGCCTAACTGCCTTAGAGAGAGAGAGGGCCTTAGCTTACCTGAGTACCTAACTTCCCGAGAGACAGGGGCTCAGCTTCACCTGGTCTGCTATCCTGAGCACCTAACTGCCTCAGAGAGAGACAGGACCTCAACTTACCTGAGCACCTAACTGCCTTTGAGACAGGGTCTCAGTTTACCTCGCTACTTACTGTTTGGGTAGACAAATGGGTAGCAAGACTCTTGAATTTGACAAACACACAAGCAACACAAAATACACGCATTTTTGCACTTCACTACTGTTTGAGTTCTCGGGAGGGGAGACGAATGCAGATGTTCCCCATATGGAGAGCTCCCCATACACAGAGTTCCCCGTATGGTACACCATTTGTTGCTGCCAACAGCAACAATCCTGTGGATATTTGTTACCGCCTGCAGCAACAATCTCACGGGAATTTATCAGAGGTGGACTAGAAATAAACTACTTCTATTCCTGAGCTGCTTCCTTGCTTGCTTATTCTCTAGCTTATAGGGGAAGAGAGACTTGCCTGATTCTAGTGGAAGAGAGGCTTTGAGAGGGAGTTTTAGAGAAAGAGAGGCTTCCTACACTTATCAGAGATCTATTTATTCTTAGGGTTCTGCTGCTCCTTCTTAGAGGTGTGTCCTGCATCCTACAAACTAAAGGTTCATGTTAAAGGTGCATGCTAAAGGAGCTGTCTATCAGAGGTGCTTCTTAGTGGTGCATCCCATGTAGTGTGATCTGTGATCTGTGACCTAGAGGTGTGTTCTTAGTCCTCCACTCTGCTATCTGCCATCTGCCTTCTGCCTTCTGCCTACTGCTCTTTGCCTTCTGCCTACTGCCCACTTATATTCCCTCCAGGAGATGGAGGGTAGGGCCATGCGAGTTAAGTGAAGATCAGGCAAAGAGCCAGCTACACAATCATGGCAAAGATAAAAATGAGCAGGCATGAGCAGGAGCACTGGGGAACACATGTGCATGCATTGTGTGCATGGACTCACTTGAATATGGCCAATGATAAAGCACCTGAGTGTTTATGTTAACCAACTTCCTCACCACCGATGTGATCAAAACAATTTCTGGCTGACTGACAGGAACCATCTTGGCATAGTCCGCATGGCATAACCCCCAACAGGTCAGAAAGAATTCTTTCTGCTTGGCAGGGTTCCACACATCTGCAATTCCAGTAAATTGATAGGTTAAGGCAGGATGATTGCAAGTTTGAGGTAGGCACTTGCAAGTTATTGAGACCCTGTGTCAAAATAAAACCATACAAATGGCTGGGGATGCAGCTCAGTGGCAACGCACCTTTCGGTATAATCCCCAGTAACCACAACAAATACCAATGAAAATAACCAATCTTTTGGCTTAATGGTCTGCCCTTAAGACTTCAGGGCAGGACCCCTTGTAACCTGAATTGGTGTCAGTGTCCTGTTCAGGGCTGGCAGAGATGGCAGTCTTGGACCTATTGCTCTGTGCGTGGACTGTGCCCTGTGTGTGTTCTGCAGTGCCTCTGTGCCTGAGTCATGAGAAGTCCCACCCCAGGCTGGAATCAGACAACAGCTTTGCCCTGTTTTGGGGAGTCAGGGCCAGCTCTGCCCCAGAGGCTCAACACATGGGACTCTGATGTGTCCTTTCCCATGGTGGTTCTCTGCCTGGGCATCACAATTGTCAGTCCGTGTGGGGTGACAAGGGGCACAAAGAGCTGAGAATGGAGAGTGGGTGGAGCCACCTCATGAGGGGACCTGGCAGCAGCCCCTGCCTCTGCTCACCTTCCTTGAGACCTGTGGTGAGAGGGGCAGTACAATCTCTCCAGGTCATTGGGGGCACTTTTGTGTCCTCTCATGGTGCATCTCTCCTCATGTCCTTAAGGAACATTTGGCCACATCGTCCTCCTCTCCTGATCTCATTCTCACCCCTCTGATGAGTAGTCAAAGATCTTTCCAAATTTTTCAGGTATGCTAGCTTGCTGGTAAAATTCTATCCCCTTAACTCTCTTCTTGTGGTTTGTGAGGAGCACTCAGCAGCACCAAGCACACCCTCAGCACTGCTCAAATGTGTCTTCAGTCAACAAGGCTCTCTTTGCTCCTGGTCATGCCTGTGGGGAAGTCAAGGGACAAAGCAATTTGGTCAATTTATGGCTGTCCT
Organism: Sciurus carolinensis; assembly: GCF_902686445.1. NCBI lineage: Eukaryota > Metazoa > Chordata > Mammalia > Rodentia > Sciuridae > Sciurus > Sciurus carolinensis. The sequence goes on along the minus strand of NW_025920105.1, from coordinate 3,654,060 downwards.
GTAACAAGACTGGCCTATCCTACTGGGTCCAGTCCCATTCCTCACTCCAGTCTCAGGCCTATCAAACTGGCTCCCAGCCCACATGTCCTGACTTCAGAGGTGGCCTGCAACAGACTGAGACTTTCTGAAATTCTTTTCTTCCTGTGTGTGGACACAGTCATCCTGAGGGTGACCAGGGTACTCTAGTAGAACCATTGTGGTTAGGCTGCAGAATCTCCTGTGCTGAGCTGTGGACCTCCTGTAAAGTATGCTTTCAGCACTGACTCTACTAAGTCCATTTAGAAGAAGCCCACCCTCAATGTCTGATGAACCCAGTGATTTTGTGGAGTCCCTTCTCCCCCAGGAGTCCAAGGTAACATCTGGTCACCCTGGTCTGCTTATGGTGAGAATCCAATTGGGTTAGATTGCCAAAGTGCCCCTTATTCCTGAGGTTTACTGATCATTGTTATAGTTGACTTCTGGCTACTATGACCAAAATGCCTAGAAACAATGTAGAGAAAAATAGATTTATTTGTTTCAGGGCTTCAGAGGTTCAGTCCATAGTAGGCTTACAACATTGCTCTGGGGCCAAAGTGAGAGGATGTTAGCAGGAGAAAATGTCCAAGAACAGTTGCTCAGTTCAGAGCAGCCAGGAGTTTGGGAGAGGGGGTGGGGCCAGCCAAGGGGAGGAACTGTAGTCCCCAAGGTCATGGCTCCTGTGATCTACTCCCTCAAGTAACACCCCTGCCTATAATGACACCTAGCAGTTCATTTGCTTTTTAATCTATCAAATAAATTAATGTCCTGATTAGGTCTGAGCTCTGCTGATCTCATGACATTACCTCTGAAGGTCCTACACTGTCCCACAGGTGAGATTGATGGGCACCACATGTTTATACAATGCTGGTCATTTTCCACCCCTAGACTCCACCTGTTTCTAGGCTACAGAGACCTTGTCCAGGCAGTATTGAGTGTAAGGAAATCCCATGAAACCACACCGGACAGGAAATCACATAAGGGAATTTATTAAGCAGACAGAGTGTCTCCCTGCTGGGTAAGAGAGAAAATGAGAGGAAAATAGAAAGGAAAAGAAAGGGCACAAGCTAGAGAGAGTGGAAAGCCAGGAAGATAGAGAAAAGTGAGCAGGACAGACAGAAGAATGGAAAAATATGGCGGGGAAGCTACAGTAAAACAGTTGAATTCTGCGGGCTAACAGGGGACCAATATCGGAGAAGGATACTTGCAAGCTGACTGATGAACCAATAGCTAGCTAGGATGTTCACAGATTGACAAGAGTTTGGGAGGTGGGCAAAATGACTGAACCTCATGGGTGGGGGAGCAGCTTTATATATTACATTGAGGAATGATTGCAATCTCACTTCTCCTCTGAACACAGATCCCACTACCTGTTGTGCCCTGAGTCATCTGCCTTGAGATACTTTAATACATATCTTTTACTTTTTCCTTTTCCCTACCTGGTCCCCATTTCTCTTGGCACTGGAGCTTAATTCATGGAGATCTACCACTAATCTTTCTTTATTATTAATTTCAGACAGGGCCTTGCTAATTTGCTGAGGCTGGTCTTAAACTGGCAATCCCCCTGACTTAGCCTCCAGAGTTCTTGTGCCATTGCACCCAGCTTTTATTAGCAAAGGTCTGTATGTGGCAATGTGGGTTTTCTGCAGCAAACACTTCAGAACTCATTTTGTCCCTCTCATCTATTCAATTTTAAATCTACCTACGCATTTCCCATCTTTGTACAGTCAGTCCACACCCAGTGCCAGATGTGTTAGTTCATTTAGGCTTCTGTAAAAAACAACAACAACAACAAAAAACAAACAAACAAACAAACAAGTCAACTCATAAACAACAGAAATTCATGCCCAGGATTCTGGAGACTGGAGTCTAAGATCCAAGGTCAGCAGATTGGGAGTCTTTTCTACCCAATATACCTCGTCTGTTGAAGGTGCAGGGAGCTCACTGGGCCAAACTATGATTTATTTAGTAAGGGTCCGTGCTTCTAAACTATGGATTCACCTTGGCCCTCCTGATAATGTCACATTGGGCTTGAGGTATCAACATAAATTGGGGGCATCACACATTCAAATTGTAACGGGAAGAGAGGGGTTCAGTCAGTGTAACCCCACATCAGTCCTGTGTCATCTGGGCTGTGCTGCAAAGTCTCTATGGTTCTAGGGGTATCTTATCATTTGATCCAATCAGAGACCAGTGCCTGCCAGCACCCAGAAAACCACTTTGGATGCTGGAACTCACACAAGAGGTTTTATCAAGCAGATGAGCAGAATGTCTGCCCTGAAGGGTAAGAGAGAGAGAGAGAGAGAGAGGTGCAAGGGAGGTATTCTCAAGTAGTGGAAGTTCATGGACTAATAATAATCTCACAAATCACTGATGAGAAAGTTTGTGGACTAATGATCCAGGTTGTAAAATGGTTTGTTGGGGGGTGCAGAGTAGTGGTGTCAGTAAAATGGCATGGAGAGATGGCTGCAGGCTTTTTAACTTATGGTCCCTTCATTGACCACACCTGTACCTTTGCAGTTTTACACCCTGCTTCAGGAGTTCAACTGTGCCCTCCTGAGGTCCAGAAAAGTGTGCACCCAGAGACCCATGTGTTGAAGTTGGTGCCCAGATGGTGGTAATTTTGGGAGAGTTGGAAACCTTAGGAAGCAGGGACTTTTGGGAGGAGGTGAGGACTTGGGGCCTGGTCCTGCCTGTCTTTGCATCCCACCTGCCATAAAGGGCTCGGGCCTCCTTTTCCACACACTCTTGCTATGATATGCTGTGCTGCCACAGGCCAGAGTAACAGGGTCAGGTAACTATGGAATGAAAGGTCAAAAACCTTTCCTCTTGGTGTGTTGTTCACCTCAGGTATTTTTTCACAGCAATGGAAATGTGACTCTCATGCCTTTAACCTGCAATAGACTGAGTCCTAGCTAGTCTATTAATGACCTTAAACCTCAGGAGACTCCAGGGGCAGGACAGAGAAGCCTTGGAGGCCTCCTGCTGCAGGTCTTCACGCGAGAGCCTTGACAGATTATGTGTGCTGGGTGGAAGTGCTAGGCACAGGACAGCAAGCTGGAGACTCCCAGGCAGTGTCCTGACTGATGGCTGTGAGGCCTATTTGTCCTGGTTTAATACTTATTCAAGGCTAAAATTCTTTTCTTTCTCTTCTTTTGTGGAGTGTGTTTCTGGGTTTGCAATATATTTTCTTTTAACCCTATTTCCCAGCCTTGAGTAGGGCATACAAGGGGGCTAGCTGCCTCCACATTGCACAGATGCCTCCAGACAACTGAATGAGTGCCTGGACCCTGTGCCCATGTCTTCACCTCATAGACTCCTTCAGACCCCTCCTACTGCCTAGACATTGTGTCCCAGGTTCCCACCTCCCAGTCTCTTTCAGAACCCTTCATACCAGCCTGGATCTGGTGCACCCCTACTTTGCATGCCAGGCCTGCTTTCTCTTTCTCTTTACCCCTACTTCAGATGAGCCTGGAATATTGCCATGGGAACTATCCCATGTCCAGGAAATTCTCCCCAAACCCCAGGGACTGTGGCCAGACACTGACTGGAATCCTGCCTTTCCTTCACCTGCTGGACCTGGCCTCCTGGCCCAGTGTGGGAGGGGATGCACTAAGTGGGTGAGACTCAGAAACTCCAAAGCCCAAAGAGCAGTTGTGGGACAAACCAGAATGGAGGGTCGCCAGGGATGCACACTGAACCACCAGACTGCAGGACCCCATGACTCTTCATGCCAACAGGGACACCAACATGCTCATTCACTGCTCATGAGCACCCCCACACACTCGCTCTTCATGCAGTGTACATGCACACTCCTAATACAATCCCACATATACACTGTCCTCTTGCACACTTCACATACACATTCACCCTTTATGCACACTGCACAAGAACATTTACTACTCATGTACTGTCCACATGGACACTCAATTCTCATGCATACTCACTTATGCACACCCCACATGCACACTCACTCCTCATGCACACTTCACATGGACACTCATTATGCACATGCCACAGGAACATTCACTCATTATGCACACAAAAAATGCACACTCACTCCTCATGCACACTCCACATGAACTCTCGCTCCTCATGCACACTTACATGAACACTCACTTCTCATGCACACTCCTCATGTACACTCACTACTCCTGCACCCTGCACACGAACACACCCTCCTCATTTACCTTCCATATGAACAATCACCTTTCATGCAAACTCCACAAACACAGTCACTTCTAAAGCACAATCCATGTGCACAATCCTCATGAACATTCCACATACACACTCATGCCTCATGAAAACTCCACATGCACACTCACTCTACGTGCACACTCCACATAGACACACACTCCTCAAGTGCCCACAAGGACACTCATTACTAATGCACTCTCCACATTCATACTCACTCCTCATGCACACTCCAACTCCTCACACACTCTCAATATTCACACTCACTCCTAAAGCACTCTCTACATGCATACACACTCATTATGCACCACACACATACCCACTCCACATGTGCACACACCATCTTCACAGAGTCACAACAACAGTTATGCACACAGCACACCCATGCTGCCCCAACATCTATGTGCTGGGAGACCTATCAGCTAAGTGTGCTCCACTGCTGGGCCCAGAAGAAAGTCATGCCATCTCCTCCCCTACAGAATGGGACTGGGTATGGACTACGCAGCACTGTACCTGGTTGTGCACAGGTCCAAGTGTGAGAGACACTGGAATCCAGGGATAATGGATTTCATTTCATTTCAGTCTACCCCCATTTCTGATTAGGTTGCTGAATGCAGGTGGCCTGAAACCTTTCAGATGAGTGTGCCATGGAACAATGTGTCTCCCTAGGGTAGGGGGATTTAAGACAGGGAAGATTTGGGAAGGATTTTGGATTTCTGGAAGCCAGTGCAGAGGTAAGAGGCCCAGGATTTCTGGGGAGGGACTCACACAGGTAGGTTTATTTAGACCCCTCAGACATTACCACAGCCAGATTGTGGTCCCTGCTCACCCTCAGGAGTCATGGAGGAGTGACCCCACTGAGCTTCAGTCCCAGTCCCATGATGAGGCCCCTTGCCCCTGGATGACTGGCTCACTTACCATGCATTGAGCACAGCAGGGACACCAACAGGGGAGTCACATCCCTCATGACTGCAGGGGCTTCTCTGTGTGCTGACTCAGGCAGTCTTCTGACTGGCAGCCAGTTCAGTTCCAAGTCAACAAAACAACAAAATGAACATGTGTTACTATTTTTAGGACTCCCTCATTTTTTCTAACAAATCTAAATTAACCCATTTTTCGCAGATCCTCCTATGTTAGAATCTGAGCCATGAGACACAGCAACATGATAATATATGTGCCAAGTTGGTGAAGGGAGAGTCAGATCCCAGTCATGTCATGACTGAATTAAAGAAGCTGGGGTCACTTGGTCACAAGAATCCTTTGTTAAATTTTCATAGAAAGCTTCAGAGCCCAGTCTGATATAATTTTGTTTTCTTTGTTCCTCTATTTTTAGAGAGGTAACTTATTCAGGAAAGTAGATTCACATTCAAGGGTTCAGGTGAGTTAATTTGCTGACTAGGGAATAGTCCCCTAAGTAACTTGAATAATCAGAGTTTACAGTGAGGGAGCAGAGGGCATGAGAGCCAAAAGCCTCCCTTCAGACAAAACAAATGTATCATTTAAGTGTGCAAAACCAAAAAGTGAAAGTACCAGTCAAACCTCCCAAACCCATAAACTAAAAGGACTAAGAGAGGCAGCTGTGGACATCCTGATTAAAGTCATTCCGAAGTTCCAGGAAGTCAGCTCAGGTGGGTTCTGGGCAGCTCTGGTTCCTGGCAGGGACTTGTCTGTTGAGGGAGCCAAGGTCCCAGCTCTGCCAGAGCATGCTGCATTTAGTGTGCTGCTGAGCAGTTTCATTCCTATCCTGGCACATGTCTCAGAAATTCAGAATAATGGATGTAGGTGGCTCCAGGATCAGGGTTACTACACTGTAGGCGCCCCCAGGAGCAGGCTATGTGCTTCTGAAATGGAATCCTGTCATCACCACATGGGGTCCCAGGAGGGGATGTCAACTCAGCCCTATCGCGTTCCCTCTGGCCGCAGAGAGAGACACGACAAACGTCTGAAACTTTGGAAGTTTATTGTGCACAGTCTTCCTTTCTTTCCCTCTTTTCTAATCCCTTTCTCTCTTTTCTTTCTCTCGCTCTCTTTCCCTCTGCTTAACTCTTGCCTGCTCCAGTCGCTCCGCTCCTCCCGCTCGGCTCACGCCTACTTCGGCCGCTCCGCTTCTCCCGCTCAGCTCACGTCCTCGCTCGCACTCTTCTTCCTCGCTTCTTCTCCTACTCTCAGCTGCTTCTTCTCTCAGCTTCTTCTTACTCCCAGCTTCTGTGCTTTACTCCCCCACCCACCAAGCTTATATACACTTCAACCAATCAGGGGAGAGTACACGAGGTAAACGCGTGGACAGCTGCAGGCATAGAATAGGTACACGAGGGGGGCATGCTCTAATCACATCGTTAACTAGCCAATCATTGGAATTCGCTGGTTGTTTACTGTATAGCTGGCCGCTTTTGGCTCAGTGCCAGGCGCCATCATGACCATGCCCAAGGCTGGGGGCCCCGGGAACCCCGACACAGCCCCACAGATTCTTGACATGCTACAGAGAAGGAATTCAGGATCTTTCAGCAGAGACACTGGCAGAGATTTATTGAGAAATGCAAGGCACAAAGTGGGGTCCATGCCTGGTATGAGGCACCCTTTGGAGGTGTGAGGTCTCTGTGAAAGGAAACCAGTAGTTGGTGAAGATAGAGAGTAGGCATGGTAGCTCCATTCCAGGGGTTGTGGGGTTCAGTCTGAGGTGCCACCTGGTATTCCCACAGGATCTGGAGTTGATACACTCTAGTGGATTGTCAGCTACTGGACTGTACACACATCAGGGGTCTTGGACAATTTCTTTCCAGGATTCATCTACTCAGTCTGCAAACATTTACTGTAAACTAACCTAGTTGCTGTGCCTCTCTCCTCTCATCCTTCAGATGATGACACAGACACAAAAAAATACCCAAATGCCCCTATCAGAAAAAGAGTTGAAAAATGATTCCTCCTGGACTGAAAATAGAGGTCTTAAATGTGCTCAAGGAGAGACCCAAAGGCAAAGAATATGCAGGATAGAGTCCATGTACCCACTGGGAAGGATTTCCTATGGTCAGTCTTTGGGTCAAGTCATAAAAGTCACCTTTCCCAGCTGGGGAGATAGCTCAGTCGGTAGAGTACTTGCCTTGTAATCATAAGGTCCTGGGTTCGATCCCTAGCACCAAAAAAAAAAAAAAAGTCACCTTTTCCTTTTTTCAGGAGCAGTGATGGATTCAACCCTGGCTCTGAGGGTCAGAAAGTCAGGACATATGACTGAGCTTGTAGCTTCAGGGATCAACTTTACCTGTCCCTCATCCTCGGCCAGTAGCGCTGGGCTAGTCCCTGAGAGCTGTATCCAGTGACTCCATCAGAGTGCTCTAGTCCTGAGAGCCTGGCCAAATTCTGTCTTGGGCCCTGGCCAGATGCTTAACTTGGGGTCACTCTGTCTGGATTTTGTGGATGGTCTGCATCAGGAATTAGATGAAAAGTATAAGAAAAGGTATACCAAATTGAAATGCAGCTTTGTCTTCCTGGGAAGTCAGAGATATTGCCACAACCTCATAGGAGTGGCATTTAAGGTGAAGACTGCTATCTGATGGAGCAGAGCATAGCTGGGGATGCAGTCACCTGAGTTCTGGGTCACCCTCCTGAACTCAGGGCCAAGGTGCCCATCCTCAGCAGGTAGGCATTGCCTGTGGGAAGCTCTGGCAGAGACAAGAAGGAACCAGTCAGTGAGACAATGGTTAGGACTGGTGGAAGCTATGTGAGACTTCTTGAAAATTCCCAGTTTTAAAGGAGCCTGGACAAAATGTGGTCAAGAACAAGGTCCTTCTCAGATGTGACCTGAAAAACCAGCAGTTTGTGGGCAAGAATCCCAGATACCTAGGCTGCCCTGTGACCTGCCAAGGTCAACAGTAGAACTCTCAGTAGAACATGCACCTGGCAGCTGAACCCTGCCAGTAGAACCCTGGATTCTGTCCTGCCAACTTTGGTGGGAAACTTGTTTAGAGGAACAACACAGTAAGCCCTCTGTCTCTCCTAGGAGAATTTGCAGGGGTCTTGTGGGCCAGGGGAATATGTGAGTTTAAATTCCAGACTGCAGAATATATGACACCATGGGAGCTGGCTATTGGAAAGAACCAGTTCACAGACATGTCACCTTTCTACCAGCACTTACCTGTGCTGAGGGGCCTCCCCACAACTGTGCCCCCTTTTGGACCTAACATGAAGAGTCTCATGGAAGGTACTTACTGGGCTTCTAGAGGAGGTCTTTGGAGGAAACAGTCTTATCAAGTTTTCCAAGGACAACAGGAAATCCCTCAAGCAGACAGATCTAGGCATAGTTCTGAGGAGTGGGTCTGTGGCCCAGATGGGAGCCTCCAGCTGGGACATCTCATGCCAGGAGCATACATGGTGGTGTATACAAGGATAGAGAGACACATGATGATACAAAACCCAGAAAGGAAAGCATTTCTGATCTACCACCATTGTGCCCCAGCTGCAGAGGTTTCCCACCAGTGGGAGGCTCTGAGGGAGCCCACCTTAGTGTACCATCATTGTGCACACTGTGCCTTCCTCCTTTCTGTGGCCCAAGAACACTCTGGGAATTTTGTGTGACTAGGCTGACCAGAATGCGTCAGGCTAGAGCTCTCTGTGGTGGGAGTTGGAAGGTGGGGTGGCAGTCACATGAGGCCCAGGAGACCTGCTAGAGGTGGAAAACTCTTGACACTTCTCAAAGTGGGATCAACCCAATTTCATCCTCAGCACACAAGTGAATTTGAAGAATGTGTGACCTTAGACCCACTGTGCTTGGGCTGGCTTCAGTGTGGTTCTGACTCATGGCTTCCTCAACACCAGTCCCTTCTGAAGGAAGGTCTCTATTTTAAGAAAAAAAGGGCTGAGTCTGGCAGGGTGCCCCACTTATAATGTCAGTCACTCAGGAGACTGAGGCAGCAGGATCAAGTTTGAAGCCACCCTGATCATTTAACAGAGACCCCATATCAATATAAAATACAATAATGCCAGGGGTAACTCAGGAGAAGAGCACTCTGGGTCCCAGACCCAGCATCCTTGCACCCTGACAAGGGGGAGGAGCTGAAGAAGAGAAGAATTCAGGACAGTGTTCATGTCGAGGCTGCCCCTGGGATGTGAGCACATCATGAGCTTGATGCTTGAGGAATTGGTATTTGGGAACACTGTTCCCTAATCATCATCAGGGTCCCTGCAGTAATAGGTAAATCCCATAAACTCTGAGAGAGGAGGAACATAGATTGAGGAGGAAAGAACACCTGGGTCCCACTGCACAAGGCACCCCTAACTGCACTGCTCTCCTACAGCCACACAGGGTCCCTTTCCCTCCCCAGAGGCCCTTCATCTCAGTCTCCTTTAAACCACAACTCCTGGGGAAGTCTGGGAGGCAGGTAGGATGATAATAATGATATGCCCAATCTTTAGCACTGGGTACCCTTGGAGGGTGTGTGGTGGGGGGGCAGACTTTGCCAGTGACTGGTGACTCTCGCTGAGGAGCCCTAGGTGCAAGAACAGATCAAGTTCCTGTGGTGGACTTTCTTCACATCCATCAATGAGGAACTCACAGGAGCCTGTGAAACTCCTGCTGTTAGGGTCCAAAGACCTAGTAGAGCATGTCTGGGTGGTGTTCCAGCAGGGCTAGGCACAAAGAGGTGTGAGTATGCCAGGTAAGAGCTAGAGAAGGGGAGGGGAGAAGGGGAGACCCAGGATTCCCAGGGCTAAGTGTGAGGAAACAAGGGTTAGAAACCAGAACTTGTGTCCCTATGGACAAGGTGGGGCAAAGAGGAACCTGACTCTAGAAGGGACTAGATGGGAAACTGAGGCTCTGTTACCCAGTCTTCATGGTGATCCAACACCAGATGCATGGACAGCACACCCAAACCAGTCATTTTAAAACTTAGGGACAACAGGTTCAGAAACAGATCTGGAGTCAGACTCTTCAGACCTCTGACTGCATCCAGTGGAGGCAAAGGTCATTAGATCCAATTAAAGGTTACACTTGGGGACACAGTCAGTCCTGAGGGACTCACACCCTCTCCAAGGCCTTGGTAGCAAAAAACAGTTGTGCCTGCCCCTCCCCCTAGGTCATTATGACATCACAAACTGTATGGGAGATGAGAGAGAATGAACAGGGGACCACACACTGCTTGACACTGTTTCCAGCCTACCATGGGGAGAATACACTGAGGAGAAGAGGAGACATGGAAGATCTCATGAGGCCACTGATCTGCAACAATGTCACATCAGAAGAAGGGACAAAAGGAAAACAGTGAGTGTGACATTCACCTGAATACTAAGTATATAAACTGTCCTGTGAGTCAGGTCCCCAGGTCAGCAGTACTCAGTCTCCTGTGCCCTGTGGATGAGCAATCCTCATCCAGGAGTTCTCAGTCTTCTGTGGGTCCTGTCCTAAAACTCATCTCACATACCATTGCTCAGGGTCTTCTGTGTCCCATAGTTGAACACCCCTCTCCCCCCAGTGCTCAGTCCCATCTCAGTAATGTGGGTGGTCAAAATTCACTCCCTAGTGCTCACTCTCCATTGAGCCTTAGGCAATCTGTTTCTCTTAGAGAACACTTAGGTTTAGTCCCATTCTGGCTAATGTCAGTGCAACATCTCTGGACTTATATGCAAATCCAGACCAATATGATTTTGGAAACTTGAAATAATGTGGATACTTCCTCTTTCAAGGAACCTCAATAGGCCTTTGGTGCTCCATGCAGACAAGCTCCTCACCATACCTGAAAACACAAGAAAATTTTAATGGTTGTCCTTTACAACAGCACCGAGGACCTCATTCCACAACTCATAGTCTACCATTTTCACACCTTTGTTCAAGTGGCTGAGCTCTTATGAGTGATGTAGCATGGCCAGAATTTCTACCAACCCTCTGATCAGTGGATGAAAAGCATATATTTAAATATGTTCAGGATTGTTGGGAGCTGTGCCATGTGGGCTGCACAGGGATGGCGCCTGGCGGCCAGTCGGAGGTTGTTTGGATCACACTGGCAGTGAGGAGGATAATTAACATAAGCACACTCAGGTGATTTATCATTGGACTTCTTCAATTAAGTCCACACACACAACGCGTGCACAGGTGTTCCCAAGTACTCCTGCTCGGGCCTGCTCGTTTTGTCCTTTACTGTGATAGGGCAGCTGACTCCTTGCCTGATCTCAACTGGCATGGCCCTGCCCTCCACCTCCTGAAGGGAATACAAGTGGGCAGTAGGCAGAAGGCAGGAGGAAGCAGCTAAAAGATGCAACTAGCAGAGAGAAGAAGCAGCTAGCAGAAAGATGCACCTCTAAGAAGATAGCAGACACCTTTAGGTTGCGGGTTAATGATGGCAGAATGCAGGTCGCAGGTTGCAGATTGCTGGGCGAAGGACAAAACACACACCTCTAGATGGCAGAATGGACGGACTAAGCATGCACAACTAAGAAGCAGCAGCAGACCTTTAAGAAATAACTCCTCTAATAATAGTAGCCTCTATGAAAGTGTAGCAAGTCTCTCTTCCTTTAAGCAAAGTCTCTCTTCCTGATAAGCAAAGCCTATCTTTCTCTAAGTTCTAAGCAAAGCCCTGTCTTCCTCTAAAACTTTCTCTCAAAGCTTCTCTTCCTCTCCTCTTTTTCCTCAAAGCTAGGGAATAAGCAAGCAAGCAAGAAAGCAGTGCACTAAAGAGAAAGATAATAGAAGTAGCTCAGTTTCCAGTACACCTCTGATAAATACCCACGCAATTGTTGCTGCGGGTGGCGACACAGGATCTTCTTTGATATGTCACTGACTGCTGTCTTTTGACAAAAGGAAAACCTTCCTGGCACATCTGGATCAGGCACAATGTACATTTTTAAGGGACAGAGTGAAATGTGGAAGGCAAATTTCCATTATCGTGGAGGACTTTTTTGAACCATTCAAATAGCACCTTTTCCACCATCCCTCAGTTCACTGAGATATTGGCCAGAGGGACACTATCAAAAAGGATCCCAAAACTCTGACACTGGTAGGAGAGAAGCCCTATCCCAAAATTGCTCTGTCTTCTCTGGATCCTGTGGTCAATTAACCCTCATCTAACTTGGTTCAGTATTTTCTGAGTTCTGCCCTAAAACATTTGCCAGACACCATTGTTCAGGTTCTCCTGAGTCCTCTGGGAGAGCACCCCTCTACCACCAGTGCTCAATCCGCTCTTGGTTTGTGGGTGGACTCTCTTCAAGTATGAGTGCTCACTCTCCAATGACCCCTTAAGCAACCTGTTTCCTTTGGTGAACTCTCCAGTGAGCCCCTTTTCCGCTAATGTCATTATACCTTCTCTGGCCTTATCTGTGTGTCCAGGTCAACATGACTGTGGAAAATTGAGAGATGTGAATAATTTGTCTATCCAACAACCTCAATAACCCCTTTGGAGCTGCCATGCAGAGTGGTTACTCACCAATGCCTGAAAATTCAAGACAATTTTAATGAAATTCAGTTCCCATAGTACTGAAGACCTCATTCCACCAGTCATAGTGTACCATTTCCACACCTTTGTTCAAGTGACTGAGTTTTTATGGGTGAGGTAGCCTGCTTAGCACTTCTAACATAAATTTGAGCAGTGAGTGGACAGCATATATTGAAATATTTCAGGATTTTCCTTGATGTAACTTGCTGTTCTCTTTTGACCAGAGAGGGTACTACCTAAGACCTCTGCGTCAGGCAAAATGCACACCTTCAAGGAACAGTGTCAAATGTGGACATGGAAAATTTCCCATCATCATGGAGGAGTTCTTCAGAAATATATAAAGCACCACTTTCCCACCACCCCTGAAGTAAATGAGATAATTTTTCTTGGAGATGGTCTAGGGACTGTGAGTCATATTGAGGAGCAAGTCTCTTCCAGCATATGTCAGTCTCCTCTGGCTCCTGTGATCAGTCACCCCTCATTCAACTCTATTCAGGTTTCTCTGGGTTCTGCCCTAAATCTCTCTCCACCACCATTATTCAGGGTCATCTGTGTCCTATAGGTGAGTGCCCCTCTCCCAACTGTTCTCAGTCTTCTCTGGGTCCTGCCCTAAATCTCCACTCACCCATCATTGCTCAGGGTACTCTGAGTAATGGGGATGAGTGCCCCTCATTCATTAGTGGTCAGACTCAACTGGGTCCTCTGGATTATAGCTCCTCTTCTAACATTGCTCAGACTTCTTTATTTTAACTGCTAAGTTTGCCTAACCTGACTTTACTCAGTCTCCTCTGGGTCCTGTGGGCAAGCCCCCACTTCCCATAACAGTGTCCAGTCTTCTCTTTTTTTTCTATGTTATTTAACCATTCCTTGTTCATTCTACTCTGGGTTCCTTGGGTGAGTGTCCCTCACCTAAGAATTCTCAGTATTCTCTATGTCCTTTTGCAGTTTCCCAAGGTAATCATTGCTCACACTTCTCTGCATCCTGTGGGTTAATGCCCCTCTCCTGACAGTGCTCAGTCTTCTCTAGGTCCTGTCCTTAATCTCGACTCACACATCATTGCTCAGTGTCATCTGAGTCCTGTGTGAGTGCATCTCACCCACCAGTGCTCAGTCACATCTGGGTATTGTGGGTGGACACCCTTCATCTACCTACATAGCCAGACCAACATGACTGAGGAAACTTGGAGAGATGTGGATGCTTCCTCTTCCTAAAACCTCAATATTTCTTTGGTGCTGCCATGCAGACAGTCTCCTCAACAATGCCTGAAAACCCAAGACAATTTTAAGGCATGTCAATACCAGCAGTACTGAGGACATTGTTCCACCACTCATAGTCCAACAAGTTCACATCTTAGCTCAGGTGGCAGAGCCCTTATCAGTTATTTAACATGTCCAGGATATAAACATCCCTCTAACAAGTGGATGAAAAGCATATATTTCAGTATTTTCAGGATCTTTTCTGATATGTCACTGACTGTTGCTTTTGTAAAGAAAGGAATCCTCCGAGGAACACTGAGTCAGGTACAATGCATGTATTCAAGGAACAGTGTGAAATGTGTCCAAGGACAACTTCATTGGAATACTCTTGAAAAGGTTCCATAAATGCTGAGAGCTGTAGTTGAGAACCACTTTCCCCAATGTTCTCCATCTCCTCCAGATCCTGTAGTCAAGTACCCCTCATCTTTCTTTTCTCTTTCTTCTCTGAGTTCTACCCTAAATTTCCACTCAACCACCAAGGCTCAGGGTCTTCTGACTCCTCTGGGTGAGCGCTCCTCTCCCACCAGTGCTCAGCCTTCTCTAGGTACTGCCCTAAATCTTTCCTCATCTATCATTGCTCAGGGTACTCTGAGTCCTGTGGGTGAGAACCCCTCACCCACTAGTGCTCTGATTCCATGTGGTCCTCTTGATGATAACCCTTCAGCTAACATGTCTCAGACTTCTTTGTTTAAACTGCTATATTCATATAAACTGTCATTACTCAGTCTGCTTTGGGTCCTTTGGTTGAGCCCACCTCATCTTATACTGCTCAGTTTTCTCTGTTTCTCCTTTCTGGGTTCCATTACCATTCCTTATTCATTCCTCTCTGTGTCCTTTTGGTGATTGCTGCTAACTTTAAACTGCTCGATATTCTCTCTGTCCTGTTCTAGGTTCCCAAAGGCTATTCTTGCTAAGAAACCTCTGGGTCTTGGGGGAGAGCACCCCTCACCTGACAGTTCTCAGTCTTCTCTGGATCCTGTCCTTAATTTCCATTCACAAACCATTGCTCAGGTTAATCTGGGTCCTGTGGTGTCGCTAGCACATATGTGCTCAGTTTCCCTAAATATTGTTTCTGAGTGCATTTTATCCTCTAGTAATCTGTGTCCTCTCTGTACTCTGGGTGATTTCTCCTCATGTACCAGTGCTCAGTATAATCTGGGACCTCTGGGTGAGTACCCCTTACCTATCAGTGCTCAGTCTCCTCTGTGCCATGTGCTAAGTTCCTGACACTAATCTTATCTCACTGTCCTCTGGCTCACATGTGTGATCATAGATAAGCTAATATTGCTTAGCCTTTTGGGTTTCTGTCTTACCCTCACATTCTCCACCATTGTTCAGAGTTCTCTAAGTCCTCTGTGTGAGTGCTCCTCTCCCACCAGTTCTCAGTATCCTATGTGTATTTTGGGTGAGCACTCTTGTACCATCAGTACTCCTTCTCCACTGAGCCCTAGGCAACCCAGTTCTACTAGTGAATTCTATGGGTGAGTTCCCTTCTGGCTAATATCAGTACATCCTCTCTGGCCTTATCTAAATTTCAAATACAAAACTGCCAGGGAAACTTTGTGAGACATGCATACCTCCTCTTTTCCAAAACCTCAATAATCCTTTGGTGTGGACATGCTGACAGGCTCCTCAACAATGACAGAAATTCCAAGACAATTTTAATGAATGTCAATTCCCAGCAGTGACAACACTATTCCACCATTCATTGTCCACCATTTCCACACCATTGTTCAAGTGGCTGAGTTTCTATGGATGATATAGCATGCCCAATATTTCTGAACATTGGATGGAAACAATATATTTAAGTATTTTCAGGAACTTCTCTGATATGTCACTGGTTGCTCTGTTTTGAAAAAAGAAGAAACCTACTAGTAACTCTAAGACAGGCACAATGCACACCTTCAAGGGATAGTGTGAAATGTGGCAAAGGACATCTTCACATCATCATGAAGTACTTCTTCTAACATTAGAAATGGGACCATTCCCATCATAATAAGGTCACTGAATCTTTGGATTGAGGAATACTCTTGAAAATGTTCCCAAAACTCTGAGCCCCGTGAGAACCGCTCTTCCAAAAAACTTGATCTCCTCTGAATCCTGTAGTCAAGTGTACCTCATCTGTCTTTGCTGTCTTCTGTAGGTTCTTCCCTAAATTTCCTCTCTACCAAAACTGCTCAGGGTCTTCTGAGTCCTCTGTATGAGAGCTCCTCTCCCACCAGTGCTCACTCTACTCTGGGTCCTGCCCTAAATTTCCCCTCATTCACCTTTGCACAGGTTACTCTGAGTCCTGTGGGTGAAACGTCCTAGGTCACTAGTTCTCTGATTCCACTGGATATTTTTTGGTGATAACCCCTCTCCTAACGTGTCTCAGCCATTTTTGTTTAATTTGCTACATTTACCTAACCTGTCCTTACTCAGTCTCTTTGGGTCCTGTGTGTGACCACCCCTTGCCTGAATGTGCTCAGCCTCATCTTTTTTTTTTTTTTAATTCATTCCCTAACCAATACTTTCTCATTCCACTCTGGGTCATTTTAGTGAGTGCCCCTCACAATAGAGTGCACACTCTCCCCTCTGTCATATTCCAGGATCTCCAAAACAATCATTGTTCAGTCACCTGTGGGTCCTTTTGGTGAGAATCCCTCAGCTGATATTGCTCAATCTTCTCTGGGCCCTGTCTTTAGTCCCCCTTCACACACCTTTGCTCAGTGTCATCTGAATACTGTGGTGAGCTCCAGTCACACAGAAGTGGTTATTTTTCACAGAGTAATGTTTTCAGTGCCCCTCATCCTTCAGCACTCTGTGTACTCTGTGTCTTCTCGGTTAGTGCCCCTGAAGCAGCAGTGACCAATATAATCTGAAACCTTTGGTTGAATGCTACTCACCCAGCAGTTCTTAGCAGTCTCCTCTGTGCCATGTGATAAGTTCCCATAACAATCTTATCTTAGTGTCCTCTGTCTCCTGAGTGTGATCAGAGATAGTCAAATATTGCTCAGCCTTTTCTGAGTTCTGCCGTAACATAATGTACTCCACCATTGCTCAGCATTTTCTGAATCCTGTGGGTTAGCATCCATCTCCAAATAGTGCTTAGTCTTCTCTGTATCCAGTACATAATATCCTGTCCAGCACCATTGTTCAGGGTCCTCTGAGCTTTATGATTGAATTTCCCTCTCCCACCAGTGCTCATTTTCCTGTGGGTATTTAGAGTGGGCACAATTCTGCCACCAGTGCTCACTCTCCACTGTGTCCTAGGCAATGCAGTCCTCTTAGTGAAATCTCTGGGTGAAACCCATTCAAACTAATCTCAGTACACCATCTCTGGCCTCATCTGAATATCCAAGTCAACACTGCTGTGGAAACTTAGAGAGATGTGCATACTTCCTCTTTCCAAAAACCGCAATAGGTCTTTTTGTGCTGCCATGCAGACAGGTTCCTCATCAATGCCTGAAAACCCAAGACAATTTTAATGGATGTCAACTCCCAGAGCACTGCAGACCTCATTCCACCACTCTTTGTCCACAATTTTGCTTTCAGCCCTGCTCAAAATTCACCTGAATCACTTTCACAGGCACCCAATATTGCTATAACCTCTGCTCAGGACTCACCTGCATCATGTACACAGGCACTCTGTCTTTCTTCCACAACTGATCAGGATGCATGTGGAGTATGTTCACATTCACCTTGTCTTGCTAACACCCTGGCTCACAATGAACCTGAATCATGTTCATGTGCATCCACTTGTTCTATCAGCCCTTCTCAAAATTCACCTAGGTCATGCGCAGAAGAACCCACAGTAGCGATCACCCCTGTTCAGGACTCACCTAGTCACAATCACAGACATCCAGGTTTGCTATCATGCCTGTTCATGACTCACATCAGTCACCTTCACAGGAACCAAGTCAAGCTGTCACCATTGCTCAGGACTCACCTCAGTCACCTTCACAGGAACCCATTCAAAATATCACCCCTGCTCAGGACTCACATGCATCATGTTCACAGACACCCAGTCTTGCTATCACCCCTGCTCAAAAGTCACCTGAGTCAGGTTCACCTACACCCAGTCTTGCTATCACTCTGGCTCAGAGATCACCTGAATCACATTCACATGTACACACTTCTTCTAGACCCCTGTTAAAAGCTCACCTTTATCACATTCACATACACCTAGATTTGCTATCATCCCTGCTCAGGTCTTACCTGAAGTCACCTTCACAAGCACTCAGTCTTGCTATCACCCATACTCAGAACTTACCAATGTCACATTCACAGTTACCCTGTCTTGCTATCACTCCTGCTCATGACCTAATTAGGTTTATATACATCCTGTCTTGCTAACACCACTGCTCAGGAAACAACTGAGTCACATTCACATGCACACAGCATGTATACATACACTTCCTTGCACATCACACAACACACATCAAAACATACAGCACATACTAGGTGCACACACATCTCTTACATATCACACAACACATACCTGAGGAAACAGTATATCCCACATGAAGACACACTTCCTTACACATCACACAACCTACTCACAACACAACTCTCTGAAGTCACCATGTGTACACACTGTACTACACATCACATACACTGAACACACTAAAACTCCCACACTGGGAGCACACCTTATACACAAATGACACAGAACATGTAGAGTACCCACGTGTTCACACACACAGTACACACTCCTCATACGCAGCCACTTGTAAAATTTACACATATCACATACACACACTTCACTACAAATCCACAATATTCTTTGACTTTACTGGAGATTTTCATGGCTCATTACATGGTAAGTGTTGGGAAAGATGTGTGCCATGTGTCCAGTGTCCTCAGCTACAGACCAGGTTCCTTTGCTGTGTGGAGGTCCTCAGGGGCCTTGGACTCTGGAGGAGAAATGTGGCTCCCCTGGGACTCCCCTCCTGGCCCTACTAAACCACTACCCATCAGTGGCCTCAGATGATATACTGAGGATCCTGGGCCCAACCCAGGTGATTATGCTCAGACCAGGCCACAACTGGGTGCCCACAGGACAGCAGCCAAGTCCCAGGTCTAAGCATCCCCATGCTCTAAAGCTGTGGACTCCCTCCACACCTCACCCACATGGCCTGTCAATCTGCTGACCAGGACCAGGGAATTCCCACCCATGGTCCATTTCTCCTCTGGGCTGGGCTCCAGCTGCATCCTTCCACAATGTAGAACTGGGGAGAAAAGATTAAGCATGAG
This sequence comes from Sciurus carolinensis, assembly GCF_902686445.1. Classification (NCBI taxonomy): domain Eukaryota; kingdom Metazoa; phylum Chordata; class Mammalia; order Rodentia; family Sciuridae; genus Sciurus; species Sciurus carolinensis. The sequence continues at coordinate 3,634,945 of NW_025920105.1, read as the reverse complement.
TGGTCCTCCAGGTTCACAGGCGTTCCCCTCTAGATTCTCTCTAACACTGACTGTGCACAGTCACATTCCCTGAAGCCCAGGAGCAGCTTGGAGAAGGTTGGGAAGGTTGGGGCTCCTTTTACTTAGCAGAACTTACTTTGTGGCCTGGCAAAGAGGAGAAGGGAAAGATGGTGGGTAGTCCAGGAGGAAAACTGAGGAGACCCTGGTAGCTGGGACACCCCAGGACCAGACTGTTTATGGCCACTACTGTTCAAGGGACAGTGTGATGGACCCAGGGTCAGCAGTCTAGGGACCTTGGGAGCATTCAAGGGGAGCAGGCACCCCATGAGAATGTTGTGTCTTTCTGGTGTCCAAGAATCAAGAGTCCTTGATGATGGGATTGGGACCTTCACCAGCATCAGAAATAAGAGAAAAATGATTCTGATTGTCATTTGGCCAAAGCAAGGAAGAAGTTGCTCTACCAACACTGTCCATAGCAGCACTGCCATCCACAGGTACTGAGCCAGGAGACAAGAAGGTAGAGACCTGGGGCCCTGGAGGGAGCATGGTCAGTGCCCCCAATCATGCCTTCCTTCCTGGACCAGGCTGTAGTCTGCCCAAGTTTCCCTCCTGAGCATGGAATGACTGCCTACACGGAGCTGGGAACTTGACATTAACTGGCAGTCACTGGGGACAAAGCAATTGGAAGCTTCTTTGAAATTCTCTCATTTTACTGGACCCTGTCAATTTCCTCCATCTTGTACATCATGCAGTGTTCAGGGGTGTGGGGCTCTGTGTCATCTGCCTCTGTATGTAGCATTGGTGTGGAAATCCTCTCAAGGGCAACCAGAACTTGTTAGTGGGAAGAGCCAGCACACCCAGCTGCCCAATGGCTCCTCTTGTGGATGACAGCAGAACTTGCTCAGAAGTCTAGGTAGTGCCTGATTTGGTAGGGTTGGCACCTGGCCAGCCTCACTCTAACAATTTCTCCCTCCTGAGCAACTGTTTCAGAAGATATTGCTGATTGTCCACCAAGCGATCAAGGCTCATGTCAACAGTTTGGACATGACCCATCTAATTGGGTCCCTGTTCAGAGGGGAAGTGACAGACTGTACCCATCAGTAGAAAATACCCTTTTAGCCAAAGTGAGCACCAAGAGACTCAGAGAGTGTGATTTTTCAGTTGAGGTTCACCTAGAATTCTGAAGCACCTACCTGGGGTCTGCTAAGTGCAGCAGCAGGTGGGTTTTCAGTGGAGTGCAAAACTGGTCAGCACCTGGTTTTTGCACAACCCAGATTCCAGGTCACTGGTTGCAGTCTCTCTTCTGTCCAAGTTCCCAGAAAAACCTTTCACCTCATGGGGCTGTCCTTATCCCAGGGCTCTGTGGGTGTCCAGAGTGAAGGTGCCTGAGATGTCTGTGAGGATGTGGGGCTCACAGAAAATACTCCTTTCTTTCTCACTACTTCTTTTCTCACTCCCCATCCTCCAGACCCTGTGTGCATCCAGAGATATGCTATCTTAGTCCCATCCCCTCCTCACATATCCCTAGATTACATGCATCTTGTCATTGTCCCAAACTCCAGACACTTTATTTAAAGGTGGAACTGAGAGCTCCCACATCTCCTTTTCCTCATCTACCCTTTCAATCATTTCACTCCTGCAGTTCTAGGTGGGATTTCCTCTGTGATTGGGGCACGCACCCAGGTGGCCCACCTGTGGAGTCAATGAGTCATTAAGGTCAGGTGACCCTGGCTGCTACGTCACATCCAGGGTCATTGGAAAACATTCTACCTGCAATTAAATACTTTATTGTGTTACAAAACAGCACCCACTGCTGTGGAAGTCTTGAGGAAGGTGGAGAAGATGAGGGCAGAAGGAACTAATGACCTGCATGGAGGACACTCAAGACCATCGACCTAACCCATGCAACCTCTCTGTGGTCTGCAACCAGGGTGATGTAGGACAAAGGAAGCAGCAAAGCCTATTACATTCCACTGCCAAAGTTGAATACGAGGCACATGGTAGTCCCTTCCTCACCTTTGATCAGGCTGGTCAAGGACCTAACCTTTCCAGTTCATAGGGCTGAGTCAGACCATTGGCAGTGAGGGTCAAGTACCCCTTCCATCTGGGCTTTCCAAAAGAACACATGTTGCTTTGTACCTAGAGGGAGAAATATATTTCTTTCGACTTTCACTAAAATCCTTTCCTCCTCACAGGGGCAGAAGTGCCTCAGGTCAGGGTCATTCCTCAAAACCCCAGTGTCAGATCCTTTACTTCAGTTGTGGTTCCCATCATTTTATCTATTTCACCTATGAACTGGGCACACTGTTTCAGAGAGGGGCAGAAGCACAATCTGCAGCCACATTTCCAGCCAAAAACAAAAGCTCCCCAAGGTCACCACTGTCCTTCAAAGACTCAGGAGATCCAGAACCTGCCAGAAGGTCATTACAGAAGAGACCTCAGACCTCACCCCACAGTGGGCATGAGTCTTTCCTTGAGTGTGGTCACTGGGTTACAACATCCACAGAGCCTGGTGCAGTGGCCACATCTGGAATGCCAGCTACTGGAAGGCTGAGGCTCCAGGATCCCACATTTGTGGACTGCCTGGGCCACTTAATGAGACACTGTTTTTAAATTAAAGGGGAAATAAGGGCTGGCAGGTTGCCATGGGTTCCATAAGCAGTACATCAAATCAACAAATGCATGTATTTGTTTAAAGATCCATAGATGGATGGACCCAGAGCCAGCATCAAGTCCTAGAATGATCCCAGACTTCCTGTAGGGGAGGCAAGCCCCCAGCAACACTAGTCTTGCCCTGCCTCAAAAGTCTCACCCTGCCCTGATGCAGGGATATGCTTCTCTCAGGCTGGTTTGCACACACAGGTTTGTCCTAGTCTTTATCTTGGTCTTCACATCATCCTGACCTGGCTGGGCACAGTTCTGAATGAGGTCTGGAACTGACCTCTGACCTTGTGCCTCATCTCCTCTGTACACCCTGGCTTATCTGTGCTCCTGGAATTAAAGTTAGAAACCTCCAAGTCTCTGTATCAGTCCAACACCCCATAGCGCTTCCTCAGAAAAAACTGCTTGGCAGACCATGCTGTTCATTTCACTGGAACCCTCAGACAGAACAGCCTCACAGGTCACAGAACAGGACCTGGTCCCTCCTTGACTGGTTGCTATCTGCAACCTCCCCTGGAGGGTATGGCTGTACCATGAAGAGTATGGCCCTGGAGAAGATGGGCCTGGGTTCTGGTACCAGGGCTGCCTCTCATTTCTTGGCTACCACTGACCAAGTGACATCAATGCCTTGAGCTTCCTCTGCCATTTGGAGGCTGAGGTGATCACTGCTCCCTTAGAGACTTGAGGCAGATGGTCCATGACCCCATATGTGTGGAGCATCTTGCAGGACTAAGGGCAGAACAGGTGCTCTCAGCAATGGAGTTTCTGCCCTCCTGTCTCCACAGCAGGATGTAGCCTGGAACCCCTCCTGCTGTCACACCTTTAGGTCCAAGCCCATATGGGTTCCCCATGCCAGCATTATGATTATCCTATCCCACACCCAACACAAGCTGTTTACTCACATTATCTGTCTCTCCACTCAACCTCCACAGTCTGGTCCCCATGGAGCCTACAGAGTACCCCAAAATAGGCTCAGTCCCATTGCTTGGGTTCGTCCTGTGGAGGAGTCCATTTCTGTCTCTTACTGACTGTCCAGCCTAGCCTCAAGTGTGATGGTTCCAGCTCTGTGACCATGGCCTCTTGGGTTTGGCACAGAGGGCTGGTCTGGGCAGGATTGAGAGATGGGTTCTTGCAGAGAAAGCTATAAGCCTGCTGGGAGAGTGCTACAGGGACTGGCAGGTAGCATGCACAATTCTCCAGGAAGAGGCAAGTGGCCAGAGCAGAGGCCCATGTGGGGGGACTTCTGTTTGGCATTCATCACACAAGCAGAAGTTACCCTAAGACTCAGCCTAGGAATTCCACAGTGTTCCATGACACCTACCTGTGCACAAATGCACAGGATCCCATGATCAAACTGCAGAACCACAGATGTGCAGAGTCAGAACACCTTTGTTGAATCCATCCCATAGATTCTTCTACCACTCTCAAGATGTTCTCTGAAGCTGGACTGTGGTTCTGCACTCCTCCACTGTACAGCTCCTCCACTGGTTCACCTTTACTCTTCACTACTGGAGAACTTCTGCTCTGGTCTGAAAATCAATTACCACATTATGTTGCCCTGCATGTTTCATGGACCTTTCCTGCCTAACTGCATGAAACCTCCTCCTTCCCTTTTAAGTACTTCACAATTTCTAGACATGGTTCAGAGGCAAAGTTTTCTCTGATTGCTCCATCTGCATCTGTGAGCCCAGGAAGTTATCTTGGGCTGGGTCATGTGCTCGTCCAATTTCCAAAAAGAAAAGCTTTCTAAGTTCTTCCCAGTGGCTTATTGGAATTATATGCTAGTAAACTTCCATTTCAACTCCTCCTCACTGGAACTTGGTAATTTTCTTTTAATAAAGGTCTTTGCCCACTAGGTGGGTGCTATCTAACATCCCTCCCCTGCTTTTATTTATGTTGCCAAGAGCCAGGTCCTCAGTTCTTGCAATGGTGAATGATTGTGTCCTCCCTCTCAGTGCTCAGTGGATTCTCTTTCTCCTGAAATTCCCTGTGATTCCTCTGCATGGAGGCAAGTGTGATATCCTAAATCTCTGATTTCAAGTCCAGAGGAGAAGTGCAGAATCCAAGCCCAACTCTTCCCTGGGGTTTGGGTTCCTCAAGAGGGATGCACCAGGGCAACCACAGGAGAAGAGCAATAGGAGGGGACAGAGGATGGGAGAAGCCTGGGAAAGACAGTAGCCCTGGACACTGTAGTGGTGCAGGAAAGGCAGTGGATGGAGGAGCCTCAACAGTTGGGATGTGGACTAAACACTATCAGCTCTACTGCACCTCCATAGGCACCATGTGTGTCTGGTAACTCGTGTGCAGAAGCCAACGCTGGACATGAGTAGGCATGGGCTCTTGGATGTCTCAGCCCACCCTGAACTCCAGAGCCAGGAACTGAGTGAAGCACTCCTGGGCTGTTTTTCTCCCACCACCACTTGAGGATTGTTGCACCAAGTCTTCCTATCACCCCTGCTCAGAACTCACTTGAGCCCACATTTGCAGGCACACAAGTCTTGTTATCATACCTGCTCAGGACTCACCTGAATCCTCTTCACCAGGACCCAGTCTTGCTATTACCCTTGCTCAGGACTCACCTAAATCAAGTTCAAATACACCCCATCTTGCTCTCACCCCTGCACAGAACTCATCTCATTCATGTTCACAGGCATCCAGTCTTGCTATCACTCCTGCTGTGGATTCACCTGTGTCACATTAACATGAACCAGTCTTGCTATCACCCCTCCTCAAAATTCTGCAGTCACATCACATGCACCCATTCTTGCTATCACCCCTACTCAGGCCTCACCTGAGACACATTCACATACACTCAATCCTGCTATCACCCCTGTTCAGGACACACCTGAGTCATATTTACAAGCAAACATGGTACTTCTGTACTCTACATTCATTCCTGGCCATGCCCACATCACATGAGACATCTACAACAAAGAATTGGGCAGTCCGTGCCTGCTGTGGGATGTTATCTTGTTTGGTGAAATGACTGTATTTAATCCAGCAATCATGCAAGAGCTAATAAAGCATGAGTGTGTATCTATGCAGTCATTTCCTGGTGAAAAGCTACAGGATTGTGTGAAACTCGCTTTCTGAACTCAAAACTAGCATCCTTTCCCTCAGAAACACCACTCATCTTTCACAAAGGAGTCAAGTGCCACAAATGTTACCTTTGATCTGATTTTCTGTGCACAGGATAGAGAAGACCGTGGCCTCTGCTAGGCAAGGGCATTCACCTACAGACCCAGAGGAGATAGAGCACTGGTAGGTGAGGAGCACAAAGGCAGAGGTCCCAGAGGAGTCTCAGTAATGGTGGGCAAGGGATGCTCACTAGAGGACAAAGAACAGACTGTAAATAGAAATCTAAGGGGTGCTTGGTAATATTATTCAGGGAAAATGAGCAACTTTGTGTGAGGGACTCTCACCACAGAGCTCAGAAGACCCTGAGCAATGGTGGAGTGAGTGAGTTTAAGATACAATCTAGAAAAGGCTGAGCACTCTTAGGCTATATATATGCTTACACACAGGAGAAAGATGAGCCTGAGAAAAAATTGGTTAGGGGAACATCGCACATGACTCAGGAGAGATTGAGCACTTCTGGGTGAGGGCACTCTCCCAGAAGCCCAGGAGAATAATGAGCACTGGAAGATGAGGTGCAATCACCAAGAGGACACAGAGGGGACAGTGTACTGGAGGTTAAGGAACATTCAACAACAATATTCAGAGAAAACTGAGCTCCTGTGTGCAAGGAGCACTCACCAATGGACTCAGATAACACAGAGCAATTGTGTGTGAAGGGAGATTCAGGACAGGACACAGAGAAGACTCAGACCTGTCAGGTGAATGGTGCTCTCACACAATACCCAGGAGAGTCTGAGCAAGAATTGCCTTGGGAAATATAGAACAAGACAGAGAGAATATTGAGCACTCTTAGGAAAGGAGCACTCACCTAAAAGACCCAGAGCAGAATGATCAAGGAATGATTAGGGAACTCAGGAAATAGAAACAGAGAAGACTGAGCACTGTTGGAAGAGGGGCACTCTCCCACAGGACAGACGTGAGACTGAGTAAGGATAGTTTAGGCAAACAGCAGCTTAAACAAAGAAGGTTGAGCCATGTTCAGATAAGTGCAATCATCTAGAGTACCCAGTGGAGTCAAAGCACTAGTGGGTGAGGGGTGCTCACCCACAGAGGTCAGAGTACCCTCAGCAAGATGGTTTAGGGGATATTATTGGCAAAACCCAGATAAAACTGAACACTGGTAGGAGAGGGATGTTCAAACCTAGGATGTAGAAGATTCTGAGCAATGATGGGAGAGGGGAGACAGGGCAGATTTCAGAGAAACCAGAGCAAAGTTAGTTGTACTTGACCAAAGAGCCAGAGGAGATAGTCTTCATTTGGAAGAGTGGTGCTCATCTAGATGACTCAGCCTTTGTACCCTTATCAAGAGAGCCCCTGTGGTCAAGGTCTCAGTCACCTGAGAGTGGTGAAATAGTGTTACTTTTGGAAAGGTCTGGGAAAGTCCTCCACAATAATGGAAAATTGTCCTTGGCCACATTTTGCACTATCCCCTGAAGGTGGGCATTGTGCCTGACTCAGAGGTCCTAAGAGGTTTCTTCTCTATTCAAAAAGGAGCAGCCAGTGACATATCAGAGAAGATCCTGAAATTACTTAAATAAGAATCTGTTCCCATGAACATGTCCCAAATGTGTCCACAGCAGGTGTGATAGCAAGATGGGTGCTAGTGAACATGACTCATGTTAGTCTTAAGCAGTGGTGACATCAAGACAGGGTCTTTGGTTGAGACTCTGGTGATTTGAGCAGAGGTGATAGTAAGATTGGGTGAGTGTAAAAGTGACTCAGGTGAATCCTGAACAGGGGTGGTACAAGAATAGGTGCCTGTGAATATGACTCAGGTGAGTCTGGAGCAGAGGTGATAGCAAAAATGGGTTCCTGTGAACCTCACTCAGTTGAGTCCTGAGAATGGGTGATACCAAGACTGGGTGCTTGTGAGATGACTCATTTCAGTTATGAGCAAGGGTGATAGAAAGATTGAGTTCCTGTGATGGTAACTGAGGTGGCCCCTGAGCAGTGGTGTTAGCAAGACAGGGTACATGTGAACATGACTCAGGTGTGTCCTAAGCAGGGCTGATAGCAATACGGTGTGCATATAAACTTCACACAGATGAACTTTGAGCAGGGATGATAACAAGATGGGTGTCTCTAAATGTTACTCAGGAAAAACCAGAGCAGGTGTGATAGCAACCCTGGGTGAGTATGAACATTCTCAAGGTGAGTTTTAAGCAGGGGTATTAGTGAGACAATGTTCCTGCAAATATAATTCTGGTGAGTCCTAAGCAGGTGTGATAGCAAGACAGGGAGACTATGAACATGAATCAGATGAGTCCTGTGCAGGGCTGATCGTAAGACTGGGTACATCTGCATGAGACTGGCATGTTCTGAGCAGACAGAAGTCTGTCTCCTATGTCTTGTGTGATAAAGTACAACTCAACTAACTTTGCTCTGGCTTCTCTGGGTCCTGCCCTAAGTCTTCCCTCCCCCACCATTCTCAATGTCTTCTGTGTTCTATGAGTGAATGCCCCTCTCCAACCAGTGATCAGTTTTCTCTAAGTCATACCCTAAATCTCCCCTCACCCATCATTGGTGAGGTTTCTCTGAGTTCTGAGGGTAATTTCCCTCATTCACAATGCTTTGATTCCACTGGATCCTCCAGTTGACTGCCCCTCTCCTAACATGGGCAGTCTTCTTTGTTTAAGTTGCTAAGTTCCCCTAACCTCCCTAACCTGTTCTTACTCAGTCTCCTTTGGGTCCTGTGGGTGAGTGCCCCTCACCTAACCACCTAACATTGCTTAGTCTTCTCTGTTTCTTTTTCTCAGTTCTTTAACCATTCCTTCATCATTCTTCTCTGGGTCCTTTGGGTGAGCGCCCCTTACCTAAGAGTGCTCAGTCTTCTCTCTATCTTGCTTTATCTTCCCTAAGGAAATTCTTGCTCACACTCTTCATGCTCCTGTGGGTTAGCACATTTCATCTGACAGGTCTTAGTCTTCTCTGTGTCCTCTCCTTAATCTCCCTTCACACACCATGACTGAGTGTCATCTGAGTCCTGTGGTGAGTGCCCCTCACACACAGATGCTCAGTTTTCCCTGAATATTGTTATGGAATACTCCCCACCCTCCAATATCATGTTACCTCTGTGTCCTCTGGGTGATTGCATGCCATTCATCAGTGCTCACTATACTCTGGAACCACTGGGTGATTACTTTCACCCAGCAGTGCTCAGTCTCTTCTGAATCATGTGCTATGTTCCACTAGTCATTATTTTCTCAGACTCATCTAACTTCTCTGTGTGAGCATATATAGCCTAACAGTGCTCAGCCTTCTCTGGGTTCTGTCTTAACCTCACCATCTGCAATTGCTTAGGGTCTTCTGAGTCCTGTGGTGACAGCCCCTCTCACACACTTGCTCATATTTTCTGAATACTATTACCAAGCAACTCTTACCTTCTGTATTCAGTATTCTCTTTGTCAGCTGGTGAGAACACCTCACCCACCATTACTCAGACTCATCTGAGTCCTCTGTGTTTGTGCACCTCACCCATCAGTGTTCAGTCTCCTCTGGGTCTGGGGGTGAGTGCCCTTGCCCAGTAAAGCCCTGACTCCTCCTCCTGTTCACAGCCCCGGTTGTACTTCATTGCAGTTTGTCTTCAGTCACCTGTTGGTGAGTATCACCCTCTCTCTAGTATTACTTCTGTATGAAAATATGGTTAGGGTCTTCCTCCAGGTCCCTGCTAATCCTTGGTCTTTGTGATTGAGTGGGCTTTCCTGTTTTGCCTGTCCCTGGGGGAGTGAGTTTGTTGGGGCGTTGATTCTGAGTTCCTTTTTGATGTTTTTTGCTGTCTTCTTCCCATGTGGATCAGGAGTGCTTCTGAAACTTTGATGTCCTTCATGGCCTAGCTTGTGGTGGTTCATGGAGACATTGTCCATTTGGGCTCTGCTCTTGCATAGTGGATAGTTCTAAGCCTGCTGACAGGATTTCTTCTGGTCATCTTTCCTAGTTGTGCCAGAACTGGCTGTGCTGAGGTTCAGAAGTCCTGAGGTAGAGATTTCCTGCACCCACCCCTGAGTCTCCCTCTGCACAGGCTGCCTCCTTCCCAGAGCCCTCCCTGGTAAAGACTGGGAGTAGGGGCTCTGTCCTCATGTCAGGACATGTGGTCCTTCCAGGTCTCTGATTCATGTTGATGGGAGCCACTGTCCTCCTCATGGCCTACTTCCTCATTCACCTGGACTCTTTTCCAGGTACATCAACTATTCCCTGCAGAAAGTACTGGGGACTGAGGGTGGGTTATCCTTTGCCATGATTAGTTCCAGTGTTTTGGGTCATTTCCATCTTGTTCTTCTCTATACCCAGTGGAAACAGCACCACTCAGGAGAGCTACAGAAGTCCACACTGATTGCGTATGTGGGAAAAAGTTGTGAGTGGACTGGGCAGAGGCCCTACTTGGGACCTTGGCCTCTCCCCAAGCTGCTCCATGCCCCACAGCCCTCCTGGAACTTCACAAGTTCCCAGGGGTCAACACCAGCACCTACCTGGATTGCCAGTGGATGGCAATCATCAGGCTCTCTGAAACCAATCTTGAGTTCATTATAAACTTCCCTGGTGCAGAGGATGTGTAACCCATACTTCATTAATAACCTTAAGACACCCTCAGTCCATGGTGAATTCTACAGATCAAGTGCTGCTCACCACCTGCTTCCCTGTTGGTTGAACTCCTGAGTCTGCAGTCAGATGACTGTGGCCATCAACACACCAGGGAGAAGTTCAGGCTCCTAGGAAGTGTTCACTGGTCTCTATTCACAGAGACTTCTCCCAGGTGGTCACTGGCTGATAAGTGAGTACAGTTCTGCCAAGATTGTTGGTGGATAATGTCATGCATAAATAACACATCACATATCAAAGGGACATTTTGTAGACTCGGCTCCTTTATGCAGGACAAGTAGGTGTTCCTGGTGGAATGGATGCTAGATTTGAGTGCAGGAAACGAGTTCCATACATTTCTGTAGCTGTCCACGATAGAGTGGCTACATAGATACATATTCTTGCATTATTAGTGTTTGCTTGATTGCTCCATTTAATGGAGTCAATGCACCAAACACACCAGCCCACAGCAGGTGGTGGCTACTGATTTCCACTTTCTGGATGCCTCATGTGTCCTCAGTTGGGCATGGACAGGAAGGGACCTGGAGTAGAGCAGTGCCATATTCAGGTGATTCCTGATTAGTGATGATAGTGAGACTGGGTGTCTGTGAATGTGACTCAGGTGAGTCTTGAGCAGGGGTGATAGCAAGACTGGGTGCATGTGAACATGACTCAGGAAAGTCCTGAACATGGATGATAGCAAGAATGGGATCCTGTGAACAAGATGTGGGTGAGTTGTAGGCAGGGGTGACAGCAAGACTGGTTGCAGTGATCCTCAAATCTCATGTGGAAGAAAGGAGCTGGTGGTGCCTCATTCAGTTCCTTGCTCCAAAACTCATGGTCAGCTGACAGGTTTAAGAGTCCAGCCCTGTTCATGGCCAGTCCTGAATCCTGCACAGAGGTTCCCAGGCACACATGGAGTCTAGCAAGTTGCAGGAAAAATGGGAGTGTTTGGAGCAAGGCCAGCTCTGTCCACAACCCACTTGTGGAGTCTCCTCCAGCCACTGCCTTTCCTGCTCCCCTCCTGGATCCAGAGCTGAAGTCCACCACAGCCTCATCCCACCTTCTGTCCCCTCCCATTGCTCTTCTCCTGTGGTCTCTCTGATGCATTCCTCTTGAGGTACCAAAACCCCTGTGAACAGTTTGGTTTTGGTTCTCTCTCCTATGAACCTGAAGTAATAGATTTAGGACATCACACTTGCCTCCACACAGAGCAATCACAGGGACTTCAGGATAAAGAGAATCCACTGAATGCTGAGAGGGAGGTCACAGGCATCCAGCCTTTTGAGTGCTAAAGACCCAGTGCTGGAAACATAAATAAAAGCAGGACCTGAAGTTTTGATGGCATCCCCCTGCTGGGGGAAGACCTTTCTAAATATGAAAATACCAAGTGCTAATGAGGAAGATTTGGAATGGACATTTCCAAACATACCACAGGCCTATGAGTCAGTGGGAAGAACTTGGAAAGTTTGTTGAAAATGGGACAAGCACACAAAGCAACCCCAAGTTTGCTTTTCTGGGGTCACTGATGCAAATGGCGTAATCAGACAAAGTTCTGAGACTGGAGCACATGTATAAATTGTGAAGCACTTCAAAGGGAGGGAGGAGGTATTCATGCAATAAGACTGGAGGGATCCATGAACAGCTCAGGGCAATGTGATGTGGAAATTGTTTTTCAGGACAGGGATGAAGCGCTTCAGTGATGAAGAGTGAAGGTGAAGCAGTGGAGGAGCTGTACACAGTACAGGACCACAATGCAATTGCAGAGAATGCCTTGGGAGTGGAAGAAGGCACTGTGGAATGGACTCAGCTGAGGCATCCCTGGCTATGCACATGTGTGGTTCTGCATACTGACCATGGGATCATGTGCATTTCTGCACAGGTTGGTTGTTGTGGAAGACTGTGCCATTCCTAGGCTGGGTCTCTGTGGAACATCTTTGTGTGCTGGATACTAGACAGTGATCCTCCCACACGGGGCTCTGTTCTGGTCACTTACCTCTTCCTGCAGAGCCCTGAAATTCTGTCTGCCATTTCCTGTAGCACTCTCCCACCAGCCCTGGAGCTTCCTCTGCAGGGCATAATATCTCAGCCCTGCTGGGTCAGCCTCTGTGTCAACCCCAAGAGGGCATGGCCACAGAGCTGACACAATGACCCTCAAGGCCAAACTGGACCTTTTCTGAGTGGCAGGATGGGCATACTCCCCAAGACCAACTCAAGCAATGGTAATGAGCCTCCTTTGGGTGTTCTGGACGCTCTAGTGGGAGTCAAACTGTGGTGTTTGGGTGGCGAGGCAGAGATTGTGGGTAAAACCCTATGGGTGGTGAGGGCCAGGACACAGAGAATGCTGGAAGGGGGCATCCCTGTGGGCTCAGACCTGAGGGCATGAAGTCAGGAGAGAGAACCTCCCAGCTCCATCTGACTGGGGAGCTGTTAGGACAGAGGTTCCATCCCTGAGAGCAACTGTTCTGCCCTGAATCTTTCAGGATGGGGTCACACATGAGGTCATGAACCATCTGCTTCAAGTCTCTAAGGGAGCAGTGATCACCTCAGCCTCCAAATGGCAGAGGAAGCTCAAGGCATTGATGTCACTTGGCCAGTGGTAGCCATGAAATGAGAGGCAGCCCTGGTACCAGAACCCAGGCCCATCTTCTCCAGGGCCATGCTCTTCATGGTACAGCACACCCTCTAGGGGAGGTTGCAGATAGCAACCAGTCAAGGAGGGACCAGGTTCTGTTCTGTGACCTGTGAGGCTGTTCTGCCTGAGCATTCCAGTGAAATGAGCGGCACGGTCTGCCAAGCAGTTTTTCCTAATGAAGCACCTTGGGGTGTTGGACTTATACAGAGACTTGGAGGTCCCTAGCTTTAATTCCAGGAGCACAGATAAGCCAGTGTGTACAGAGATGAGGTGCAAGACCAGAGGTCAGTTCCAGACCTCATCCAGAACGATGCCCAGCCAGGTCAAGATGAGGCAAAGGCCAAGATAAAGATCAGGACAAACCTGTCTATATACAACTCTCTGAAATCAGCATATGGCTGTATCGGGGCAGGGAGAGAGGTGAGGCAGAGCATGACTGGTGCTGCTTAGGACTTCCCTTCCCTACAGGAGTTCTGGGATCATCCTGAGACCTGATGCTGGCTCTTGGCCCATATGGCTAAGGATGTTTAAAAGTATACATGCATTTGTTGATTTTATGTACTTCTTATGGAATCCAGGGAATCTCTGCCAACCTTCTTTTTTTTTTCTTAATTTAAAAACAGGGTCTCGCTATATGGCCCAGACAGTCCTCAAACTTGGGATCCTGGAACCTCAACCTTCCAGTAGCTGGCATTCCAGGTGTGGCCACTGCACCAGGCTCTGTGGATGTTGTAACCCAGTGACCACACTCAAGGAAAGACTCATGCACACTGTGGGGTGAGGTCTGAGGTCTCTTCTGTAGTGAACTTCTGGTAGGTTCTTGATCTCCTGAGTCTTTGGAGGATAGTGGTGGCCTTGGGGAGCTTTTGTTTTTGGCTGGAAATGTGGCTTCAGATTGTGCTCCTGCCCCTCTCTGAGATAGCATGTCCAGTCCATATGTGAAAAGGACATGATGATGGAAACCATAACTGGAGAAAATCATCTGACCCTGGTGTTTTGATAAATGACCATGACCTGAGGCATTTCTGCCCCTGCAGGGAAGAAGGTGTTGTAGCAAAAGTCAATAGAAATATATGCCTCCCTCCAGGTGCAAAGCAGCATGGGCTCTTGTAGAAAACCCAGAAGGCAGGTGTGCTTTTTCCTCCATGACAAAGGCCTGGCTCAGCACTGTTGAGTGGAGAGGTCAGGTCTTCATCCACCCTGATCAGTAGTGAAGTGGAGGGTCTGTCATGTGTCTGTCTGCTCAGTATTTGCAGTGGAATGTATGAGACTTTGCTCCTCCCTCTGGCCTCTGTCTCCCTGCTCACAGACTGCAGAGATGCTGCATGTCTTGGGACAAAGGTCTTGGATGGGTTCCATGCAGTCCATCAGTTCCTCCTGTCCTCATCTTTTCTATATTCCCCAAAACTTCTACAGCAATCAATGCTGTTTTGTAACACAATAAAGATGGAATTTAATTACAGTTACAATGCTTTTCAATTGCCCTGTGTGTGAAGTAGAAACCAGGACCACCTGGTCACTGTTATGACAAACTTACACATACCAAGCTCACTCTTTTACCACACATCTTTGACTGCCAACTGTATCACACATGCCAAAAACTTGCATGAGAGAACTTTATATTCTAGAACACTTATGTAATGAATGCTATGATTGATTAATATTTTGAAAAATAATACTGATATGAGACCATGCATTTTATTGATTTAAATAACCAAATATTATCAACATTTTTGTTTTAATTTTCATATCTCTAGAAAAAGAGATAAAGTGTAAAAATATGGAGAAGATGATCACAACTCTAGATATTAACCAAGGTTGGTGGGTTTGAGGACTGTTGTTAGTAGGGTCTAGTTGGAAACACCAATTATTGAAATATTCCACTTCCCTGTCTGAGTCAGAGGTAAGTTTACAGAGCAAAATAAGTACTTGTGTGTAATTGGTTAGAAAAGCAGGGTGAGATACAAATGATAAGAGGTGAACAGCAATTTTAGTTGATAAGATTTTCCCTGACAGACTTCTAGAGTTCACTCAGTAATTGGTACTTCCTGCAATGCAAAATTTCATTGGAGACCATGGACTGTAGTGGTTAGGTCTCTAGCCTCTGCGACAGCAAACATTTCAAAAGAAATTGGCAAAAAATTGGACATTGACAGTTTTTCTATCACATAAACATTTCACATCATTAATGGAGCTTTACTGGATGATATGTAGGTCATTCCAAATGGAGGAAGTCTAATTCAAACTCCTCAACAATGACAATATAGTAATTTTACATGTTTTCTTGTTTGCAGTATGTGCAATTTATTTTCTATAAAGTGACAGGCATTATCTGATTTTAGAGCTTAGTACATGATATTTAGAAAAAACTTGTTTTGAATAAATGCATAAATTCCCACTGCAGATGCATGATATTTTTTTCATTTTCTTGGAGCTTCAAATATACATATTTATTCAAATCACAGTTATTCTTTGGAGGGAATTTCTTTGGTCCTAAAGAAAATTGTTCACACTCTGACTTGGATAATTTATTCTTGTGATTCCACCTTCTATGTACATCTTCTCATGCTTGTAAGGGGAAAATTAGAACAGCAAAATCTAGATAGAGCAGAAGATTTGGAACCACTTTATCATCTCTGCTCAGTCTTAAACAAAAAGATGTTGTTTGGTCCCACTTGTACCTTCACCTACTATGTCCTTTGTTGAGAATCTTTATATCTTTTCTATCCCATCAACAGGATATCATCAGAAATACCATTTCATATAATGTAGGAAGAGGAGAAACTTAGCTTTGTGGAGAAAATATCATATGAAAGAGAAGAGGTTAATGTATGAGTACAGTGTAATCAACATGTCTTGTCATTTAGACCTAAATGATGACAAGAATTAAATGATGCATAGTAGTGATGCCACACACCAGTGATGTGTGGTATGTAAAAAGTAGAAGACCTATACATTTTAATCAAACATCCTTTCAACAGTTTTATAGATGATGGCTTGTCAAATATGAGTTTGCAAAATATGTAACTAAAAGGTATATCATTCAAATAAACAAAATATATTTTAAATTTTAGAATGGCATATTAACACACAATTTGTTTGATAGCACGTAAGCATGTTTCCATCGACATAGGATGTAAAAATTAACCAAACTACCATCAAAAATCTTAAAAATCAAAAATTTAAGAAACAAATAATATTCTAAAACTTTGTCATATTTTAAATGAATAAAACACCCCATAACTACCACATAGCTGGACTCTTACCCCAAAATGTACAACAAATAGAAATTCAGAGACAAAAGTATTATCTTAATTAACATATTTTGAACTTTTGAATTGAAATATATGGCCAAAGGCTTTGAAAATATGGAGAAATCAAAGATTGGAAAAATGAGAGTTATTTTGATATATTTCAAATTTATGATATATGTAGAATTAATTCAGAGTTAAAAAAATTCAAGAAAATAAAAATCATTCATAATTTTCTCTTATTATGGAAATTTTCCATAATATTATCTACATTGTATGAGTTGAGATCAGAAGTTAAGAACATTCTGAGGTTCACTGGGTATGTCTGAGAATGGACCCACCACTGAATGGAACAAGCGATAACTATGCCAGTAGGGACCAAGTATGAACCTCAAATGAGGGTTCTGATGAGTGCTGGAGGTGTCTTATTGAGTCAGAGAAAGAAATTTAATGGAGTCCCCAATGGAGCTTAGAACCCTCAATTTCTAACATTGCTCTATTTCTACAGATTTCTGTCAACCAAAGCAACAAAGCAGACCTTTGGGAAACAAAGCAGTGGGTAAAAATGCCAATTGTTTTTTCTTATTATATTCTGAAAGACTATGACAAATTTATATAGCAATGTACAGTTGACAAAAAAAAAGCACTTTGTATGCACAACTGCACTAATGTGTGAACTTCTTAGAAACAACAAAGAACACGCATGTTATTTATGTGGCATGATATAAAATTCTAGAATATATATTTAGACACCTAGATTTGGAATTTTGAATAGAACTTAGAATATATTCTTTGTACAGCCAAGTGTGCATATTGTGAGTTTGGATGACTGCTGAAGTTCAAAAATAAGGCACATTTGATTCTATCATTTTCAAAAATCTCAAATTCAGATTCACTCCACACTATGGACATTGTAAATTGGCCCAAGGTCATATACAGACAGCACAGGTGACAGATTTTGAGCAACACTTCTCTGTGTCTTCAGTAGACAAAATATATTACAATGATATGAGACAGAATGATGTCTATTTCTCCATATATTTGAATGTATATATGATATATATGTTGTGTGTATATATTTTGTCATATTCTATATGTATACAAAATACAGTAAATATATTTTAAATACAAATATTTAATTAACTAACATAAATATTTATTTATTTATAAGTAACAATATAAATGCTTTTTCTCATGTGAAAAATATCATTGGTATTTAGATTACAATTGCACTGAATCTTTATATCCATTTTGATAGAATGGCCATTTTGACAAAATTAATTTATTTTCCACATGAACACAGGAGATCTTTCTATCCCTGTTTTCTCATATTTTTTTTCTTAAGTGTTCAACTATAGAGTTCGTTCACCCCCCAAGTTAGATTTGTTAGTTTTGACTGAAAGGATTTTTTTAAACATACTTCATGACTTACTTCATGATGTCTTTGTAGATAGGCAAGCAAAACCAGTATATACAGGCATTTACAGACTAACCTAACCTTTCCTTTATGCTGACCACTGATATTATTTAATTTTATCTGCATTCAGTGTATTTGAACATTTATGACATGTTTGATATGACCTTCCAAAAACCATAAAAAACCACAGTAGTCTCTATGACCTGAGTAACCGCTATGTACTACATAGTTTCTATGACCTGCATAACCTGTTTTTATGTAGCTTGTTTTATTTTCTTAGCCTCTATGCCCTGAAAAGTCTACAAGCATTTTCCAAGGTTGCTTCTATGACCTGAGTAACCTATTTGCCCTAAGTTGCAAAGGTTAATTGGGGTCAAGTTATAAGGGTTAAAAGGAGAGCAATAAAAAGCAAGCACACAGGATGGTGAAGGGAAGAAGTGCTTTGGTGGGAAAATCAGTCTAGTTTCATATCTATCCCAGGGTCATATCAAGTTACATTAGGTTACATAGTGCAGTTACCTTTGTGTACATGCAGATCACATAAATTGCTTTCTTCTCAGAGTCCACTAGTACCTAATGTTATCAGAATAAGGTATTGTCTTCAGGCCTTAAGAACAGAGGAGTTGCAGAGCATTTCTAGACCATTTTGACAGAAGGCCTATTGTTCTGAGGAATTTGATCAACTCAAAAACCTTTCACTCCATTGTACATTAGCCTGATATTCCTACACTAAGTAAATTCTATGACCTGTGAAATATCTGTGACCTGTGTATGTGCAAAGAATTGCATAGCCTCTATGACTTCTATGGTTTCTATGGTCAGTGAAATGATTACAATTAGCATAACATTTATGCCATCAGTATCTTAAATAAACTGAGTAACCTCTATGTTCTTCTGAACCTTAATGTCTATGAAGCATCTAGGACCACTCTAGCCTCTGTGACCTGTATAAACTCTATAGACTGATCCATTTAAATTACCTTAATAAACTCTTGGACGTTATTAGTGTGTGTGATCTGAGATATCTGATCAACCTGTATGGATTCTAAGGTGCTAGTAGACTAAATGACCTTAGTAACCCCTAATACCTCAGTATCCTCTCTGATACCTAAAAACTATGTGGCAAAGGACCTCTGTGACAACATATTTTCTATGATCTGCACAATCTTTACAATTTTGTTGACTAAATTGTGTAGTTAATTGGCCTCAGTGTACTGAATGAAATTTGTAGACAACAACCTGCATTGCTTCTAAGATCTGAGTAGAACTTATGACCTGTTAGCCTTCATAACTCATGTGCCTTTATGATGTATGAAGTCTTTGTGGCCTGAGTATGACTCATGGCCAGTGTAGCATGAATAGATTGGAAGCCCATATTGCTAGCAGTTCTCTTGATCTGAGTAGCCTCTACTAAGTATTCCTATAAACAGCATAACCTGTATAACATGCATAGACTCAATGACCTACACAGTCTATATCAACTGTGAAGTCCTAGTGGCTTGATAATTCCAAATGATGACAACAGCCTTTATAATCACTGTATCCACTACAACTTAATTGTCCTTATGGCCTAACTATGTTCTTATATTTGTCACCTTTATCACCTTCATAACTTCTATAGACTCAGTAGCCTCTAAGATCTACATAGCTTTATAACTTAAGTATCCTCTGTGTTTTGCATGCCTTCTAATACATCAAGAACCTCTATGAACAGTGTATCCTTATGACCTCTGGTGACTCTATAACACTTTTTTAGATGTTTTGGTCTGAGTAGTCTGTATGTTTTGAGTACACACTTTTGGACCTTCATAACTTTTGTGACTGTATTCTATCAACTGAGTAGCATTTGTGATGTGTGTAGTCTTTATGACATATTGGTCTATGTCCAGCATAGCATTTGACTTATGTATTTTTTAAGACCTGAGTGCCTAAGCGACCTATATAGCCTCTGTAGCAAGAGTTGCTAAATAAATTTAGAGCCACTTTGATCAGTGTAGTCTCTATGAGTTACTTATCATCTATGACCTATGTAGCCTCTGGTATTCACAGTCTGTATGAGCTGCATATCTTTTGTAGCCTCAGAAGTCAAAATGAGGGCTGGGGAGATAGCTCAGTTGGAAGAGTGCCTGTCTGAGAAGTCAAAATGTAGCCTCTAAGATCTCAGCAGTTTATGGTTAACTTCATAGCTTTGGTGTCTGAGTAGTCTGCATAAACTTGAAACAAATATAATTTGTGTACCTTCTAGGACCTGTATAACATTTATGACCTGAATTGCCTCTAGGTTCTGCAAATACCCTATTACCTGAGTTGCCCATAGGACATATTTAGCATGTATGTCTTCTTTGCCTCTAAAACTAGCATACCCTCTGTGATTTCTAGAGCTTCTAAGACCTAATTATACTTTATGGCTGGAGCAATCTCTGTTCTGAATGGCCTCTGTGACTTGCATAGTATCTGGGTAATAAGTAGCCCCTATGGCCTTCTTATTTTCTAGATCCTGAGTAGATAATATTTCCTGATTCCTCTGTATAACCCAAGTAGCCTCAATTACCATTAGAATCTCTACTACCTAAAATAACCACTATGATCCACGTGAACTCTATGTTAGTATGCAAACTATGACATTCCTAGACTCCATGACCTGTGCCTGTTTTATGTTCTGAGTATCCTAAATGAACCTTATAGTCCCTGTGACCTGCATAACCTGTATGGCAAAAGTATCCTCTATTTCCTGAGTAACTTGTTTGACAGATGTATTCTTTATGACCTGAGTAGCTGCTATGGCTTGCATAACTTCTATGTAATGAGTAGCCTGTTTGGTCATGAAACTGTGTGATCTGCATAGCTTTCATGACATGAGTAACCTATTTGACTAGTATCCTATTTGACCTATGTAGCCACTGTGACTTTTCAGCCTTTATGTCCCAAGTGAACCCTAGGACCTGCATATCCTCTAGAATCTGAATATACTCCTTGATCTGAATGACCTCCATCACCTAAATATTTCTTGTGACCTAAGTTTCATGTGTGTTGTTCATAGCTTCTATAACCTCAGTCTGTGTATGCTCTCTTACATGTGTATATTTATGGTCCTGCATAGCCTCTATGGTCTGCATAACCTCTATGGCCAGTCTAGCTTCTATAACCTGAGTAGTCTCTAACATTTGTATGGTGACTGTGTCCTGATTAGCATCTATTTTCTGAATAGCTTTGATGATATGCATAGCCTCTGTGACCTCTGTAACTTCATTTGCCTGAATAGACCTTGGTATTGTCTATGACCCTTCAAAACTCTATGACATAGTGACTTTTATCTATATACCTTAAATGATGTGCCTATACTACATACTGGTAAGAGACTCTATAGTCTGCATAGTGTCCATGTCCTAAGCAGCATTTATGGCCTTAAGTGCTGCTATAATCTAATTATACTCTATTACCTGCACAGACTCTATGTCTCCCATTGCCTCTGTGATCTGAGTTTTTGCTATAAGCTGCACAAACTCTATGGTGATTAGCCTCTATAATCTGCCTGACCTGTATTTTCTGAGTAGCTTTATGGCTTCTATATGAAGTAACCTTTAAAATCAATGTAACCTCACTGACTTACAAAACCTCTATGATCCTGGAAACCTCTGTGGTTGGAGCAACCTCTATTGCATGACTACACTCTATGAGTTGTGTAACTCTTATGGCTTGAGAAGCTTAAATGACCTGAGTTACATCTATGCCCTTAGTAGCCTAAGTGACAGTAGTAACCCCTTTGTTTATTTAGCCTCTTTTCTCTGAGTTGCTTCTACGTTCTTCATAACACCTATAAGCTTTATGGGTTTCTTAATATTTATAGCCATTTGTTCCTTTATTTTCTTTTTGACTGCATAGCCCCTATGACCTACTTAGCACAGTTTGAATACCATTTATTTCCTGCATACACTGTATTTACTGAGAAGCATATATTAACTAAAGCAAGTAGTGTGAAGAGTGACAGCTCTATGACCTTTTTATCTTCTACTTTTACTTGAAGGGTTTTACTGCCACAGCGAAGTGTTGTTCCTTCTATTGTTTTTAGTTGGTGCAAACAATTGTGGGATTTGTTACATATTCATACTTACACACAATATAGCACTATAATTTGGCCAATAACTTTGCCTAGTTTTCCCCATATTTTACTTCCCTAAACTACACTCCTTTCTTTTCTCTGCTCTAGTGATCTCCCTTCAATTTCCATGAGATTCTCTATTTCTCTCTCTCTCTCTCTCTCTCTCTCTCTCACACACACACACACACACACACACACACACACACACACATTCACACACTTTCTTCTTTTGATCTTCTAAATATGAGAAAAAAAATTATTCTTTGACTTCTGCATGTGACATATTTGCTTTACATCATGTTCTAAATTTCCATTCAATAACAAATGTTATAATTTAATTTCTCTACATACAGATAAAATTTTATTATGCATAATTATCAGTTTTCTGGGAGTATTGGTTTATGCCTGTAAACCCAGCACCTTGGGACACTGAGGTAACAGAATTGCAAATTCAAAGCCAGTCTCAGCAACAGTGAAGTGTTAAGCAATTCAGTAGCATCCTGTCTCTAAATACAATAAAATATAGGCTGGGTAAATGCCTTACTTTTTGAGTGCCAAAGAGTTCAATCTCTGATATTCCCTCAAACATATTTTCTTTATACATTCATTCATCTGTATACACCTTGACTGGTTCCATTGCTTTGCTATTTTGAATTAATCTGCTATACATGTGATTGGGCATCTCTTGCTCTAACATGATAGCTTTAAGATTTTTGATATGTGCTAAGGTGTGGTAGAGTTGAGCAATATGGGGTTATTCCTAGTCTTCTCAGGAATCCCCATACTCATTACCACAGTGGTTGTACTAAATTAAAATCCCACTAATATTGTGAAAACCATTTCTTTTTCTTTATATTCACTTAAGCATTTATTTTTTGAATTGTTGATGTCTGCCCTTCTAACTATAATGTGAAGAAATCTCAATGTATGTTTTATGTCCCTTTCATGATTAGTAATGATGTCAACATTTTTTCATATACTTTTTGGTCATTTTTACTTTATATTGAAAAGTGATTACATCATGAGACCATTTATTGATTGAATTAAACTTTTGTTGCTTTAAAATACTCATATATTCTTAATTATAATCCTTTCTTTTTTTATTTTATTGTAAACAAATGGGATACATGTTGTTTCTCTGTACATGGCGTAAAGGCATACCATTTGTGTAATCATAAATTTACATAGGGTAATGCTGTTTGATTCATTCTGTTTTTTTCCCCTTCCACCCACCCCTCTCACCCCTCTTTTTCCTCTATACAATCCTTCCTTCCTCCATTCTTGCCCCCTCCCTAACCCTAACTCTAACCCTAACACTAACCCCTCCAACCCCCCATTATGTGTCATCATCCACTTATTAGCGATATCATTTGTCCTTTGTTTTTTTGAGATTGGCTTATCTCACTTAGCAAGATATTCTCCAATTTCATCCATTTGCCTGCAAATGCCATAATTTTATCATTCTTTATGGCTGAGTAATATTCCATTGTATATATATACCACAGTTTCTTTATCCATTCATCAATTGAAGGACATCTAGGTTGGTTCCACAATCTGGCTATTGTGAACTGAGCAGCTATGAACATTGATGTGGCTGTATCTCTGTAATATGCTGATTTTAAGTCCTTTGGGTATAGACCAAGGAGTGGGAAAGCTGGGTCGAATGGTGGTTCCATTCCAAGTTTTCTAAGGAATCTCCACAGTGCTTTCCAGAGTGGTTGCACTAATTTGCAGCCCCACCAGCAATGTATGAGTGTACCTTTCTCCCCACATCTTCGCCAACACCTGTTGTTGCTTGTATTCTTGATAATCGCCATTCTAATTGGGGTGAGATGGAATATTAGGGTGGTTTTGATTTGCATTTCTCTTATTACTAGAGATATTGAACATTTTTTCATATGTTTGTTGATTGCTTGTAGATCTTCTTCTGTGAAGTGTCTATTCATATCGTTAGCCCATTTGTCGATTGGATTATTTGCATCCTTGGTGTAGAGTTTTTTGAGTTCTTTATAGATTCTGGAGATTAGTGCTCTATCTGAAGTATGATTGGCAAAGATTTTCTCCCACTCTGTAGGCTCTTTCTTTGCATTGCTGGTAGTTTCCTTTGCTGAGAGAAAGGTTTTTAGTTTGAATCTATCCCAGTTATTGATTCTTGCTTTTATTTCCTGTGCTATGGGAGTCGTGTTGAGGAGGTCTGGTCCTAATGCAACATGTTGAAGTTCTGGACGTACTTTTTCTTCTATAAGATGCATGGACTCCAGTCTGATTCCAAGGTGCTTAATCCATTTTGAGTTTATTTTCGTGCATGGTGAGAGATATGGGTTTAATTTCATTCTGTTGCATATGGATTTCCAATTCTCCCAGCACCATTTGTTGAAGAGGCATATTGCATATTTTTGGCCCCTTTGCCTAGTATGAGAAAATTGTATTTATTTGGGTTTGTGTCCGTGTCCTCTATTCTGTACCATTGATCCACCTTTCTATTTTGTTACCAGTACAATGCCGTTTTTGTTACTATTTTTTTGCAGTAGAGTTGAAGATCTGGTATTGCGATATCCCCTGCTTCACTCTTTCTACTGAGGATTGCTTTAGCTATTCTGGGTTTTTTATTCTTCCAGATAAATTTCATAATTTCTTGCTCTATTTCTTAAGGTACATCATTGGGATTTTAATTGGAATTGCATTGAATCTGTATAGCACTTTTGGTAGTATGGCCATTTTGACAATATTAATTCTTCCTATCCAAGAACATGGGAGATCTTTCCATCTTATGAGGTTTTCTTTAATTTCTTTCTTTAGTGTTCTGTAGTTCTCACTGTAGAGGTCTTTCACCTCTTTTGTGAGATTGATTCCCAAGTATTTTATTTTTTTCGATGCTATTGTGAATGGAGTAGTTTTCCTAATTTCTCTTTCTGAAGATTCATCACTTCTGTATAAAAATGCCTTAGATTTATGTGCATTGATCCTATATCCCGCTACTTTACTGAATTCACTTATGAGATCTAAAAGTTTTCTGGTGAAATTTCCTGGTTCCCCTAAGTATACAATCATATCATCAGCAAATAGGGATAGTTTGAGTTCTTCTTTTCCTATTCGTATCCCTTTAATTTCTGTGGTCTGTCTAATTGCTCTGGCTAGAGTTTCAAGGACGATATTGAAAAGAAGTGGTGAAAGAGGGCATCCCTACCTTGTTCCAGTTTTAAGGGGGAATGCTTTCAGTTTTTCACCATTTAGAATGATATTAGCCATGGGCTTAGCATAGATGGCCTTTACAATGTTAAGGAATGTTCCCACTATCCCTATTTTTTCTAGTGTTTTGAGCATGAAGGGGTGCTGTATTTTATCAAACGCTTTTTCTGCATCTACCAAAATAATCATGTGATTCTTGACTTTAAGTCTATTGATATGGTGAATTACATTTATTGATTTCCTGATGTTGAACCAACCTTGCATCCCTGGGATGAAACCCACTTGATCATGGTGCACTATCTTTTTAATATGTTTTTGTATGCGATTTGCTAAAATTTTGTTGAGAATTTTTGCGTCGATATTCATTAAGGATATTGGTCTGAAATTCTCTTTCCTCGATGTGTCTCTGTCTGGTTTAGGTATCAGGGTGATATTGGCTTCATAGAATGAGTTTGGGAGGGTTTCCTCCTCTTCTATTTTATGGAATACTTTGAGAAGTATTGGAATGAGCTCTTCTTTAAAGGTTTTGTAGAACTTGGCTGAGCACCCATCTGGTCCTGGACTTTTCTTTGTTGGTAGGCTTTTGATGACTTCATCTATTTCATTACTTAAAATTGGTCTATTTAAATTGTGTATGTCCTCCTCATTCAGTCAGTTTAGGCAATTCATATGTCTCTAGAAACCTGTTGATGTCTTTGAAATTTTCTATTTTGTTGGAGTATAGATTTTCAAAATAGCTTCTAATTATGTTTTGTATTTCAGTCGTGTCTGTTGTGATATTTTCTTGTTCATTCTGAATTTTAGTGATTTGGATTTTCTCTTGTCTTCTCTTTGTTAGTGTGGCTAAAGGTTTATCAATTTTCTTTATTTTTTCGAAGAACCAAATATTTATTTTGTCAATTTTTTGTATTTTTTTTTGTTTCAATTTCCTTGATTTCAACTCTGAGTTTAACTATTTCTTGTCTTCTACTACTTTTGTTGTTGGTCTGTTCTTCTTTTTCTAGGGCTTTGAGCTGTAATGTTAGGTCGTTTATTTGTTGAGTTTTACTTCTTTTATTATATGTGCTCCATGAAATATATAATCCCTTCTTAAAAGATAATCTAGCAAAGATTTTCTTTAACTCTGTTGGTTCTCACTTCACCATCATAATTTCTTCATATGCTGTGCAGTTTTTAACTCAATGTCAACTCATTTATTAATAATAGCATTATTTCCAGAACTTTAAGGATTCTATTCAGAAAGTCATTTCCTGTGCATATGTTTTGGAATGGTGACACCTAAATTTCTCATAGGAGTTGCATAATTTCTAGCCTAATTTTAGGGTTTTTACTCAATTTTTAATTATCTTCTGTAGTAGATAAGGTCTACCCTTCTTCTATGTGTTAAAAACCATTTTTCCAGCACAATTTGTTATTAAAGCTGTGTTTTCTTAATGATAGGTTTTTGACCCTTTACGATCTTATAATTTCCAAAACCTGCATAGTCCTATTGTCTGTGTAGCCTCTATAACCTGCATATCTATTACCTGTGTATTTCCATGACCTGCGAGGTCATTTTTTCCTATGTGTCGTTTTTTACTGTGTAGCTCCTATGACCTGCTTAGTTACTATGATTTGAGCAACCTTTATAAACTCTTGTCTTTTTGCCCTAAATAACCTAAGTGAACTTTACAGTGTGTATGACCTCAATAGAATCTATGGACTGAGTAGCCTTTAAGTTCTGTGAAGTCTCTGTGACTTGTGTATCCTTTGTGAGTGAATAACCTCAAGGGATTTAGTGACTTCCACATACTATGTAATCTCTATAATCTGTACAGTTTCTATAATTTGTGTATCCTGAGTAACTTGAGTAGCCATCATGACTAGCATAGCCTCTATTATCTGAGTATATTAAAAATCCCTAAAATCTTATTAACCCCTGTGAACTATGTAAACACTATGACCTGAGTGTCACATAAGCATGTATTGCTCTTACAGCAACTTAAACACTAGTTCTTTTGTAGACTCTATAGCCTCTATGACTTATGTAACATCTATAACCTACCTATTTTCATTGGTCTGTACTACCTCAAAGATTGACTAAATTCTGTGGTAGGTCCAACCTCTAGACCTGCTTAGCCTTAATGTCATAATTAGCAAGAATAATCTTAGTATCCTATATTAGCTTCTATGGTCTTGTAATCTCTACATTCTAGTAGCCTAAATGACTTTTGTAGCATGTATGACTTGCATAGCATCTTCAACCTAAGTAGGCTCTAAGATATACCAAGTCTGTGTGAGCTGAGTGTCCTATATGGTTTCTGAACCATTTAGGACCACACTACCATAAAATAGTTTACTAATTTCTATGAGAACCCATTAGATTTTTAGCCTTTTTGACCTGAGTTGAATGCATCACTTTAGTAGCCTGCATCACCCACAGAGACTTTATATTCTGAGTAGCCAATTTTAACTTAGTATATTCTAAGAATTGAGAAGTCTCATGGTTGGCATAATTTCTGTTGCTTTCATAAGCAGTTGCTTCTGTGTAGCCTCTGTGGACAATGCAGTCTCTATGACCTGCATTAGTTAATGATTTCAGTATCCCAAATAAACTAATTAGCCTCATTATCCTAGAAGCCACAACTATTTAGTAACAGAGAACCTCTATTACTTATTTAGAATTTGTGGCCAAAGGAGAAATTTACCTTCAGTAGTATCCATGATCTGCTTATTCTTTGTCAATTCTAAGCAACTGCTGTGTCTTCAGTAGTCAACTAAGTTCATTATCTCAATAGCCCCTATGGCCTGTGTACCTACAGTAAACACTATAGCCTCTATAGCCTGGTAGCCTCTATGGCCTGAGAACATATATGATCTTATTTAATTATATGACCTTCTCACTATCTATGTCATGAGTAACCTCCATGGACTGCAAAGTCTCTAAGACATAGTAGCATCTGTGTCCTGCAAAACCTCTGTAAACTCTTTAGTCTCTATGGTCTGAGTAGCCCCTATGATCTGTTTAACCCCATTACACTATATAGTACTTGTAGCTTGTGTAATCTAAATGACAAGTCTAAAAGTCTTGATCTTAAAAACTTAATAAGACCTATATATTGTCTAACCTCTATGATCTGCAGAGTTCTATTATCTATGCTGCCTTGATGACCTGAATATTACCTATGACCTGTGTACTATTTTATCCTGAATAGCCTACATTTCCTTTGCTTCATTATGACATGAGTAGCCTTTATAAACACAGTACCCCATGTGACTATCTTACACTCTATGTCCTGAACAGCCTCTATGACCTGAACAGTCTGTGACCAGATTACACTCTATGATTTGCACAGCCTCTATGACCAGCATAGACATTACAGCCTGAGTAGCATGACATCTGTAGCCTATATGACCTCAGTGGCCACTATGAGCTTTGTAATCTCCATTTTATAAATATTCTCTAAAAATATATACCCTGTATTACCAGCATAGATTTATGACCTGTTTATTATCTATGATCACTATAGCCTCTATAACCCAAGAATTCCCTATAACTAGTATAAAATCTGTGGGATATCTTCAACACCTCTATATATTATGGCCTGTGTAGCATTTTTGAACTTCATCTCCACTGGGATCTACATAACCTCTATATCCTGAGTAGTCTCTATGAGCTGGGTAAATGTGAATCCTCTGAAATGACCTGCAAAGCATTTATAACCTGCATAGTCTCTATGAACTGAGTAACTTCCTTGTCCTTCCTAGCCACTATTACCTGCACCACCTTCATAGCCTGAGGAATTTAAATGATGTCAACAACCTCTAAGATTTCACCCATTTCACCCTCTACTAAGTTTTTTAATCTCTATAGCCTGAGTACCCTTTATGAATTTCACATTTTCTATAACCAGCATAGTCTCTATGATTCATGCAGTCTTTATGGCCTGAGCTGTATAAGTGGCCTGTGTAACCTATATGTTCTACATAGACTCTGACATGCATAATATCCATAACCTGAATAGTCTTTAAGTCTGGAGTATACTCTAGGATCTTTGAAGCCTCAAACACTTGAGAAATCTCTATGAACTTCATAGAATCTTCAAAATTTAAACCTGTATAATCTAAAGACTCTCTGACTTTTCCTTCTCTCTATTATTTATACTGCTTCTGTTGTCCTTGTAGCCAGTGTCACCTCAGTGTCTGTGTAGTTTCTATGAACTATGAAACTCCTATCACCTGTGTAGGCATTATGACTTAAAAGACTACTTTTGTAAGAACCTTGGTGACCTGTTTAACATGTATGATATATGTGTTGTTAATACACTTCATAGGCCTGTTTTCTGAATTCAACCTTTGACCATGTACCACATTAAATTTGTGGCCCTGCCTAGCCTCAATAGCCTGAGTAGACTGTGTGTTTTGAGTATCCTTTATTACCTACTTCCTTACAACCAAAATAGATTATTTGATCATTGCAAAATTTAGATTCTGAAGTTAAAGATTTGTGTGCATATATTCTATGACCTGTGTGGCCTCTATGAATGCTGAAAACCCATGATCAACAAAACCTCTATGACCTGAATAGTCAGTTTAACCTACATAGCCTATTGACCTGAGTATTTTCTATGGCCTGAACAGTCTCCAATCATCTATGTCTTCTCTGTGACCTGAGTAGCCATTGTGACATGAATATTCTCTAAGGTCTCTGTAGCCTCTGTTACCTATGTAGTATCTATAGATTGAATAGCCTCCATTACCTAAAATAGCCTCCATGACTTGAGTAGCCTCTATGTCCTGCATACCTTCTATACTCTCAAGAGCCTTTATGACCTAAATAACTGCTGAGAACTCTGGAACCTCAATTTCATAAGCACACCATAAACACTACTGAGTAGCTATATGGTCTGAATACCATTTTTGACCAAGGTAGACATCAGGTCAAAGATATCTCTATAAAATGCATATTCTCTATAAACTGTGGAGCTTGTATCAACTGAGTAGCATCTATGACCTACATATCTTTGTAACATAGTAGCCTCGCTGACAAGCTATTTAGCTTTATGACCTTAGTATCAAATATGGACTTACTACCAAAATAACTTTAGTAGTTCCTTTGACCTTTGTAGCATCTGTGGATTGAATAGCCTTTACTTTAGGCTTATCCTCTATTACTCAAATAGACTATGTGATCTTAATATCTTATATTACCACTGTAACATCTAAGACTTGAAACATTCTGGACTGATATAATCTTTTTGTCCTGAGTAGCTACTTTGTCTTGCATAGCTATATAACCTGTCTTGCCTTTTTAGTCTGAGAAAACTAAATGATCAGTGCATTCTCTATGATCTCAATAATGATTTTGGTATGATTATTAAACCTATGACCTGTGTAGTCTTTCTATCCACAGCAGTCTAAATGAACTTCAAGACCTTTTTGATTTCTGTAGTCTTTACGGCCTGAGTATCATATATAATCTCAGAAACTTCTAATTTTTTGAGACATCTCTATAAGCTGCATAGCCTCTTTGACTGCCTAGCTTTTGTGACTGTGTGTCCTTTATTACTTGTGTTAATTCTACAGCCTAAGTAGTCTACATGAGCTTAATACCCCCTGTGAACTATGTACCCTCTATGGTCTGAGTAGACACATGACCTGTTTAACCTGTAAAATCTGCACACTCTTCATAGTCTGAGTAGCATAAATGACCTGAGTAGACTCTATCCCATGTATCCTTTATAAACTGAGCTGCTTAAGTTACTTTAGTAACTTCTATGGCCTTAGAAGACATTATGGTCTTAGTAGACTAAATGTCCTTAGCAGCTCTGATTATCTCAGAAACCTCTATGACCAATATAGCTTCTATGACCTGTATATCTTTTATGATCTGTGTAACCTCTATGAAATGAGAAGCCCTAACAACCTGGGTAGCATTTGTAGCCTGCTGAAGTGTTATGTACAACACAGCCATTATCACCCATATAACCTCATTTACCTGAACATCATCTAAGGCTTATGTGATCTTTATTATAAGTTTAGACCACATAGTCTAAGTAGTCTCCATGACCTGCATATATTTTATTTCCAACAACAGTGCTGTATCTATAGACAGACCAAAATTATGATGTACATCACTTTCAATGCCTAAGTAGTCTAAAGGACTTCTATAGTACCTATAACTCCAGTAGCCATTATGACCTGTGTAGATTCTGATCTGTATAGACTTTACAAACTGCATTGCAATGTGTCCTCTGTGTCTTTTAAGAATTAAGTAGCCCTTATTTCTGATGAAGTTTGAATGACCCAAATGTCCTCTATAATTTTCATAGTGTCATTGACCTGAGTATCCCCAATGACTTGCTTATTCTCTATGAAATTCAGAGTTTCTATTTTCTGCATAAAACATATGACTTGTGTAAAAGTTTTGGTCTGAGTAACTTAAATGACCTTAGCATCCCCTATGAACCACATAGTTTCTATGAATGATTAGCCTGTATAAACTGAGTATACTATAGGAACTGAGTTGCCTTTATGACAAATATAATATCTATAGGATCTATGTATCT
This sequence comes from Sciurus carolinensis, assembly GCF_902686445.1. Taxonomy (NCBI): domain Eukaryota; kingdom Metazoa; phylum Chordata; class Mammalia; order Rodentia; family Sciuridae; genus Sciurus; species Sciurus carolinensis. The sequence goes on along the minus strand of NW_025920105.1, from coordinate 3,603,432 downwards.
TCAATGCCTTGAATAGCATGAATGACATCATAGAATTTGTGGTTTAAGAACTCTCTGTAGGGGCTGGGGATATAGCTCAGTTGGTAGAGTGCTTGCCTTGCAAGCACAAGACCCTGGGTTCAATCCCCAGCACCACACACAAAAAAAAAAAAAAAAAAAGAAGTCTCTGTGACTTATTTAACCTTTGTGACCCAAGTAGCCTAAATGAATTAATCAGTTCTAATACTTCATATGCAGTAAGACCTCTGTAGTTTCTATGATTATTTTTTGACCTTCATAGCCATGTGGCCTACATACCCAGTGTGCACTTTATCGGCTTGATCACCTTTAAGATTTTTAAAACTCTATAATCTTAGTAGCTACTATGACCTACACAGCCTTTATGACCAAGTACACAGTATGACATAGGTAGACTCCATGGCCAGTGTAGATTTAATGTCCTGGACAAGATAAATTATTTTAGTAGTCCTGCTGATCTGTGTATATATCTTTATACTCTCTATGACTGTTGTAATGATTTAAATATGAGAGTCCCAAAAACTCATGTATGAAGTAATGTAAGTAGTCTAAATGACCTCAATATCCTTTCAGAACTCAGTAACCATTATGAGAGGTTTCAAGATGGCAGACTTGAGGGCGGCTGCATTTCATGTTGCTCCAGGACGCAGGATTCAAAAGAGTTGATAGTGAGAGACTTGGGACCAACTCAAAGCCGCTGGGTGAGTCTCTCCCGTTGGGGAGGCATCCCGGATGGGGCGGTAGTCCTGTAACGCAGGGAACTTTGTGAAGTAGAGTTGCCCGGCGAGTTGCCCCTCAGTAACCATTATGACATTTAACACCTACAAGGCCTGAGTAGACTTGGTACATTTTATGATCTCTAAACATGTTTGTTTTTTATCCCCTGAGTAACTATAATAACTGTCTAGCCTTTATTGACTGAGTAAGCTAAATTTATTTGCCAAGCCTATATTGCTTTAATAACCTAAATGACATAAACAGCCTCTAGACTTTATGCCCTGCATATTCTCCATCACCTCATTACCTTAATGACTATGACCTGAATAACTTCTGTTGCTTGCATACAGTCTGTTATTCAAGTAGCATGTTTAACTGGTGTAGTCTCTGTGTCATGTTTTACTGAATGACCTGCATAGGCACTAAGATTTGAACAAGTTCTATGAACCTTGTCTTTTCTATAACTGGCATGGTGTTTGTGGTCTGAGAAACCATTGTGATTTGATTATACTCTAGAACCCATGTACCTTCTAAGATCAAGTAATTCCTAAGACTTACATACCACTTGTGACCTAAAAAGCCTCTATTATCTTTGCTTATCCTCTCTGTCTTGAGTATACTGTATGAACTGAATTGCCTCTGTGACTACCATAACCTCTATGCCTTTGAGGCCTGCAAACCTTCTATGGCCTTCAGAACCTCCATGATCTGTAGAGACAATGACCAGATTAGCCTGTACAGCTGTGAAACCACTGTCACTTCTATTACCTTTATGGTGTATTAGCAAAAATGACTGTATACTTTATTTTCAGTAGCCAGTATGACTTATGTAGCATTTGTGGTCAGAATAGACACTTTGTGTTGTGTATCCTCAAAAGTGCTAGTTGCTATAACCTGCATAGCCTCAATGGCTTGAGTATCCTAAATAACTGAAGTAGTTTATAGTTCTTGTGAAGCCTCTATGGCCCAAGTAATCTCAATAACCTGAGTTATCTCCTGAACCTGTGCATTCTGTATGACTTTAGTATTTGTATAACCTGTGAAGTCTCTGTAACCTGAGTATTTGATCTGACCTGAGTAGAATTTATCTAATGTATTGTCTAAATTACCTAAGAATTTCCTATAATCTTAGTAGTCACTATAAATTTTTTGCTTCTATGTTGAGGAACCCCTGTGAACCACATAGCCTCTATCATCTAAATAGTCTGGAGACCAGTACAGCCTTTAAACCCCAAAGAGCTTATATTTTTAGCCTAGTCTGTGTGGTCTTACTAGCATAGATGACCTTAGTAATTTCAATGAACATGTAACCTTTATGACCAGTATAGAATCAGTGTCCTGAGTAACCTGTAGGTCCTTTCTAGACTAATACCTGAGTAGCCTCCATGACTCTGTGCCAATATATCCTCTAGGAACTTCATAGACATTATCTTGCGTAAATGTTTCATGTCCCAAGATGCCTAGATGACCTAAAAAGACACTATGACCTCACAGGATCTATGAACTGGTAGCCTTTATTCCTGAGTAATCCAAATGTTCTTTGTAGCCTCTATGAAAATTGAAAGCTCCATTATCAGCATAGTTTTTATTACCTGCATTCTATGATCTTTGCAACCTATTTGGTCTCAAAATCCTAAATAAACTTAGTATCTCTGATGTCCTACATTAGTCCTTTGTCATGAATTGTCTCTATAACCTGATTACTAATATTTTGTGCAAAGCCTCTATGTCCTTTTTAGCTTCTATGACCTGCGTAACATTTAAACCCTGTTTATCCTCAATCATCTATACAATTGCATCATTAAAATTCAGGTATGTAAGCCAAAACAATAGCATAAGTATGTATGTCTTCATGTAAAATGAGGTTTAGTTGTAGGCGTCCATTTAGGTTTACTCCCAAGTTTTATGTTGGGCCAGGGTATGGATTATGGAATAAATAGGTATATCAGGAAACATGAAAAAATACTTGCATAAAAACTTGAAGAAAAACATATATAAATTTCCATTTCTTGCTTTGGGGTTCGTAGTAATGTTAGTCAGAAGAATACCTGGAATTACATATGAGGGATGCATGGTTAAATGATTCATATACATATATTTGTATATGTTAATAATTAAACAGTTAAATGTTAGGTCATAAGTCAAACACCTGTTAATGATCATATAATTATGGTTTCATATAAAATCAGCTTAAGGTGTAGACATAAATTTAGGGTTAGTAACAGATTTTGAGTAGGACTAGGGTTATGGAGTAGGAATTGTATAGTTTTATAAGAAAAGATAATTATTCATAAGAATATATGAAGAAAAACATGTAGGAAAACATAAATGTATTTTTTGTGGGAATTGGTTTAATATTCATCTCATTAAGAGTTTTACATATGAGAGTTGAACATGTAAATTATATATATGCATATATCTAAGTATATTTAGGATTGAACAGTTAAATTTCAGGTACATATGCCAAAAATTCCATAAACCTTCATCTAATTATGTATGGTTTGATGTTACAAAAACTTCATATTTAGGGATTCAGATAGAGTTTATACCAAATTGTGGGTATGGCTCAGGTTAGTGTTAGGGAATAAAGAGGTATATCAGAAAGCATAAATATTCATGAGAATATATGCATGAATATATGTATGAAAATAAGTATGACTGTAAATGTTTTGCTGTGGAGATTTTTTGTCTTAAATGTACTAAAATATATATTTTTTAACACATTAGGGATGCACAGGTAAATGGCAGATATGCATGTATTCAAATATACTAATTATTTCCCCATTAAATTTCAGGTAAGTTTACCAAAATGCTAGTAAACATTCATCCAAGCGTGTATGGTTTCATGTTAAATTAACTTCAGTGGTAGGGGCACACCTAAAGTTTTTACCAAACTTTGAGTGAGGCAAGGTATCTTTTTGGGGGGGAATTAATAGGTGTAACAGAAAACACAAATATTTATAAGAATGTATTAGTAATATATTATAGAATAATACTTATAAATGTACATGTTTTGCTGTGTGGATTATTAAATATTTGTCATAAAGGTATGCTTTTACCCATGAAGCAACTGCGTAGGTAAATCACTTATAAGTTATTGACTACAGGGCTAAATTTCAAATATATTATCAAAAAAGCAAGGGCATCTTAATGTAAGCATGTTTGCTTTCATGGAAAATAAACTTGAGTTGTAGGTTTACATTTAGGGTTAGTACTAAATTTTATGTGTAACTAGGGTTATATTAGCAAATGATTTAGGCATAGCAGCAAGCTTGCATATGCATAAGAAAGTATATTTGAATGTAGATTTTTTGTGTTAGGGACTGGTTTAATGTTAGCACTATGAATAATCGTTTTTATATAAGGTTCATTATATGCTAATTCAGTCATTATATGCTAATTAAACAAGTAATTGCACAAGTAATTAGCATATAAGCATACATATAAATGTGCTAATGATTATACCATTAAATTTCAAGTATATGAGCTAAACCAAAGATAAGCATACACCTAAGTATGTTTCACTTCATGTGAAATAGCCTCAAACGTAAGGGTACACTAAGGATTTGACTAAATTTTGTGGGCTAGGGTTAGGTTTAGGGATATATATGAAGAAACATGAAAATTCATAAGAATATACACATGCCAACAGAAAGAAAACATATATGAATGTGCAATTTTATGATGGGAAATGGCTTAATTTTAGTCTTACAAGTACATTAATTTCTTTTTTACATATGAATGAGGCACTGATAATTGACATACATATATATATATATATATGTAATGTTTTAATGATTACTGCATAAAAATTCAGGTACATACAACAAAACACCCATAAGCATTCAACCAATTATGTATGGTTTTTTGTAAAAGGAACTCCAGTTGTTGTGATCAGTAACAACTTTTATTTGTTGTTAGGGTTAGGATGAGAACAAATATGTCTATCAGTAAACATGATTATTGATAAAAATTCATGAAAGTCTAGAAAGTCTTATATGAGTGTACATTTTTACCCTTGGAATTCATTGCTACATATATAAATTTTTTTCACCTATGGGGAAGCACAGTTAATTGACATATACACATATATATGAATATATTGATGATATGAACATTAAATTTTAGGTACATAAGCCAAAGCCTTCAGAAACAGTGAAATAAATATGTATGTTTTTATTTGAAATGACCTTCAGTTGTATGGGTGTGTTTAAGTTAGTCCCGATTTTTATGTTGGGCAAGTTTAATGGTTAGTGAATAAGTAGGCATACCAGAAAACATGAATAGAATGTATTAATGAAAATATGTAAGGAAAAAATGTATGGATATCCATTTTTGTCATAGGTAGATTTATAATATTGGTCATATGAATATGTGTAATTACATATGAGGGATGTACAGGTAAATGCCATGTATTCACATACAAGAATATTCATTATTACACCATTAAATTAAAGGTACATAGGCAAAAAATGCCCATGGACATTCACCTAAGTATAGAAGGTTTCATATTAAATGAGTTTCAGGTGTAGGGAGTGGTTAGAGTTAGTACTCAATTTGAGTGGGGCCAAGGTTATGATAAGAGAATTAATTAGCATATCAATCAACAGAAATATTTTTAAGAATGAATGTATGAAAACTTGTAAGATAACATATATAAATATCTATTTTGTCTTGGGAATTTTTGTAATGTGAGCCATATAAGTAATATTTTCATATAAAGGGGATGCACTGGTAAATGGCATTTTTGCAATTATATGAATATGTCAATGATTACTGTGTTAAATTTTAGGCAATTAAGGCAATGAGACAGTTAATATTCAACTACATATGCATGGATTCAGGAAAAGTGAGCTCAGTGTGTAGGAAACAGGGTAGTACCAAATTTGAGGTGGGGTAGTATTCAGGTTAGGATATGAAATATTATATAAGGAGAAGTGAATACTCAAAATAATGGACACACAAGAATATTTAGAAACATAGGAAAGTACATTTTCCCCGGGTGATTGAATTAATATTAGTCATATGACCTCATTATTTTAGATAGGAGGAATGCACAGGTAAATGATATACCATATGTATGAATCAGTGAATTTCTACACAATTAAATTTCAAGTTGGTCAGCCAAAGCACTCATATGTGTTCTCCTTAGTATGCATGGTTATATGTAAGATGACCTTAGGCATAGGGGCATTTATGGTTAGTGCCAAATGGTGGTCAGAGCTAAGGTTAGGGTTAAGGAATGCAAACCTCTATCAGAAACAGGAAATTTCTAAGAATATAAACCTGAAACCATGGAGTAAAACATACATGAATGTACAGTGCTGCTGTAGATTCTTTACTATTAGTCATAAAATTACTGTTTTTACCTGTGAATTTGTGCACAGAAAAATGACACATATGCATACATAAGAATATATTAATGATTGCACCATTAAATTTCAGATGCATTAGCCAAAACACCTGTAAACATACACCTAAGAAAGTTTATTTTTATGTAAAAAGATCTTAGCTGTAGGTGTATGGTGAGGTTTAGTACCAAGTTTTCAATAGTTCAAAGTTTATATTAGGGAATAAATAGGTATGTCAGAAATATGAACATTTGTAAGAATGTACATAAAAAACAGAACATGAAACTCATGAATATACATTTTTTTCATTAATAATTATTTTACTGTTAATCCAATGAATAATTTTTTCATGAGTTATTCACTTTTAAATCACATATGTGCATATATATGAATGTATTAAAATGTATTTTAATGTATTCATTAAAATACAAGTAGCCAAACTAATAATAACATACACCTAAGTGTGTTTCAATTCTTGTAAAATGAGCTTCAGTCTAACAAAAAAGATGAAAGACTTTTACAATGAAAACTACAGAACACTAATGAAAGAAATTAAAGAAAACTTTAGAAGATGGAAAGATCTCCTATATTTTTGGACATGCAGAATTAACATTGTCAAAATGGCCATACTACCAAAAGAGCTATATGGATTCAATGCAATTTCAATTAAACTCCTAATGACATACCTCAAAGAAATAGAGAAAGCAATCATGAAATTCATTTGAAAAAATAAGAGACCCAGAAGAGTAAAACAATCTTTAGCAGGAAGAGTGATAAAGGCGATATCACAATACCAGACCTTAAACTCAACTACAAAGTAATAGTAACAAATACAGCATGGAACTGGCACCAAAATAGGCAGGCACACCAATGATATGGAATAGAAGTAACAGAGATAAAACCACATACATTTATCTCATAGTAGACAAAGCAGTCAAATGCATATAATGGAGAAATGATAACCTCTTAAACACGTGCTGCTGGGAAAACTAGAAATCCATATGCAGCAAAATGAAATTAAACCACTTTCCCTCATCCTGCACAAAACTCAACTCAAAATGCATCAATGACCTAGGAATTAGAATAGAGACCCTGCACAAAATAGAAGAAAATGTAGGCCCAAAACTTCATGATGTTGGCTTAGGACACAACTTTCTTAACAAGACTCCCAAAGCACAAAAAATAAGAGCAAGAATCAATAAATGGGATGGATTAAAAATAAAAAGTATTTTCTCAGCAAAGTAAAGAATCAATAATGTAAAGAGAGATCCTGCAGAGTGGAAGAAAACCTTTACCACAACACTTCAAATAGACAACTAATGAGTTTTAAAGAACTCAAAAACTTAACACCCAAAATACAAATAACTAAAATCAATAAATGTTCTAGGAATCTGAGTAGACACTTCACAAAACATTTACAATTGATCAACAAATATATGAAGAATTTTCAACATCTCTAGTAATTAGAAAAATTGAAATCAAAACTACCCTAAGATTTCCTCTAACTCCAATTAGAAAGGGTATTATGAAGAATACAAGAACAATAAGTGTTGTTGAGGATTTGCAGAAAACCATAAACTCATAGGTCACTGGTGGGAATACAAATTGATGCATCCTCTCTGGAAAGTCGTATGGAGATTCCTAAGAAAACCTAAAATTGAAACACCATTTGACCTGCTATTCCACTCCTTTGTTTATACCCAAAGAACTTAAAATCTGCCTACTACACTAAGTCAATATATATAGCAGTTCAATTCAAATAGCTACATTGTAGAACCAACCAAGATGCCCTTCAAAAGATGAATGGATGAAGAAACTGTGATATATATATACACATTGGACTAGTATTCAGTCATAAAAAAGTAAACAATTATGGCATTTGCAGGTAAATGGATAGATTTGGAGAACACCATGCTAAGTGAAATAAGCCAATCCCCAAAAGCCAAAGACCGAATGTTTGATAAGTGGACACTGATACATAGTTGGGGAATGGGGAGCAGGTAAGGAAAGAATGAAGAAATGTTGTGTCATATACAGAGAAATGAGTGGAGGGGAGGGGATGAGGAAAATAAAAGATGCTGAAATGGGATATCATTACCCTATGCACATTTGTGATTATGCAAATGGTGTGACTCAAAATCATGCACAATCAGAGAAATAAAATGTTGTACTCAACTTGTGTACAATGAATCAAAGTACATTCTGTTGTCATGTATAACTAAGTAGAACAAAGATAAAAAACAAAAATAAAATTTAAAAAATATAAAATGAACAAAAAAACCGAGCTTCAGTTGTAAAGTTATGATTAGAATTTTTACTAAATTTTCCAGGTCTAGGGTTATGGAATGAATAGTTATATCAGAAAAAATGAATGTTTATAAGACTATACACCTGAAAACATAGAAGAAAAGATATGAATGTACATTTTTACCCTAGGGATTTGTCTAATTTAGGCCTTACAAGTGTATTTTTTTACTTAAGAGGAATGCACAAATACCAGACATATAAGCATATATATAAATATTTTAATTACTTCATTGAAATTCAGGTACATAACCATAACATTCATAAACATTCACCTGATTATGTACGGTTACATGTAAAGTGGCTTCAGGTGTGGGTGTCCAGTGAGGGTTATTAATGAATTTTTGTTGGTGCTATGGGTGAGTGTGAGAAATAATATGTATATCAGTAAACAAGAAATTTGATAAGAATTTACAAGTGAAACACATAGAAAATCATATACTAGTGTACATTTTTTTGCCATGGTGATTGCTTTATTGTTAGTTTTATGATTACATTTTTCACTGATAGAGAATCACAGTTGAATTAAATATGTGCATGTATATAAATAATTTTAATGATTTTTTCATTAAATATCAGATATGTAAGCCAAAATTCTTGAATACAGTAACAGAAATCTGGATATTTTCATGTAAAATGAGCTACATTTGCAGGGGTCCATTTAGGTTTAGTTCCAAATGTTATGGTGGTCTAGTGTAGAGTTAGGGAGTAAATAGGTAGTTCAGACATGAATAGAATATATGCATAAAAACATGTCAGAAAACATTTATGAATATCCATTTTTTGCTGAGATTTTGTAATTTTTTCACATGAATACATCTGCTATAAGATTTGTGTAATGTTATTTTATATGAGGTATAAGAGGTTAAAACTTTCATATGCATATATTTGTATTTGTTTATCATTACAAAGTTAAATGTTAGGTATATAAGCTAAAGTCTTGTCAGTGTTCCTCTAAGTGTATGGGTTCATTTAAAATTAACTTTAGGTGTAGATGTAAGTTCAGAATTTGGAACAAATGTTGGGTGGGACTAGGGTTAGGATTAGGGAATAATGTATCAGGAAGCAAAAATATTCATGAGAATTTATGTAAGAATATATGTAGAAAAATATGTAGAAATGTTCATTTTTGGTGTGGAAATTGTATTAATGTAAATCAGACTAATACTTTTTGTTACATAGAAGATTGAGCAGGTAAATGGCAGATATGCATAAATCCAAATATATTAATTATTACTACATTCAATTTCAGAAACCTATCCCAAAGTGCCCATAAACATTCACCTATATGTGTATGATTTCATGTTAAATTAACTTCTTTTGGGGGGCTATATTAGGGTTTATACTAAATGTGGCTAGGGTTGGGGTTAGGAAATAAATAAGTATATCAGAAAAAAAATGAATATTCATAAGAATGTGTGTGATACCTTGTAAAGCAACATATAAAGAATGTACACATTTTACTGTGAAGACTGGGTTAAGATTGGATGCATCAGTCAATTTATACCCAACTGGGTTGCAGAGTTAAATGACAAATATGCCTACATACAAATGTGGAAATGATTGTATCAATAAATTTCAGGTGAATAAAACAAAATGTCCATAAATACTAAACTAACAATATATGGTTTCATGCAATATGATCCTGACATGTACAGGAATGTGAGACTTAGTACAAAATTTTATGTGGTTGTATGGGTAAGAGGGCAGTAACAGGTGGAGCAGAAAACATGAATAATCATAGAGTCAGCACTTAAATATATCTAAAGAAACATGAATGCCCAATTTTTTTTTCCATGGGAATTGTCTTAATGTTAATTGAACAATTAAAATTTTATCTGAGGCAAACACATTTAAATGACATTTTTACACTCATAGGAATTTGCCAAAAATTACACTTTTCAAAATCAGGTACATCAGGAAAAAACCACTTAAATCTTCATCTAAGTATATATGTTTTCATGTAAAAGTTATTTCATATTCAAGGAATTATAAAGGTTATTTCCAAATTTTTGGTCTGTCTACGGTTGGGTTTAGGATATTAGAAAGTATATTGGGAACATGCATAATCATAAGCATGAATGCAAGAAAACATGTAGAAACACATATGAATTACATTAATGTCCATGTTTATTCCTTTCCTCTTACTCCTGAGTACATTTTTTGAACATATGAGGTTGTACAAGTAAATGACATAGATGAAAATATACAAAAAATAATGATTACACCATTAAATTACAGATACATAAGTAAAACTGCCCATCTACATTTACCTAAGAATATATGCTTTCCAATATAATAAGTTTCTGGTGTAAGAAATGTTAGAGTTATTACTAAATTATGGTGGGTCCAGGGTTAGGGTTATGGGATGGATGTGTCAAAACTTGTAGGAAAAAACATGTAAATATTCAATTTTGCCTTAGAAATTTTTTTAATGTGAATCATATAAGTACAAATTTTAGATACAGCAGATGTAGAGGCAAAGGACATTTTTGCATTTATATGAATGTGTTAATAACTACTCCATTAAATTTCAGGTACTGAAGGCAATATGATGGCAAACATTCAATTAAGTATGTATGGTTTCTTGAAAAGTGAGCTTGGTGTATGGGGAATGGTAAAGATAGCACCAATACTTGGATGCTGCTAAGTTTTGGGTTAGGGTGCAAACATTTATATCAAGAGAAATGAATATTCATAAGAAAGGATACGTGAAAAAATGTAGTGAAGTACATAGGAAAGTGCATTTCTTGTCCAGGGGATTTTTAATATATATGTCATAAAATTACATTGTTTTAGGAATGAGGAATGCACAGGTAAAGAATTTATCATCATATATAAAAATAGGTTAATTTTTACACCATTAAATTTTAAATAAGTAAGCCAAAGTACTCACATGCATTCACCTTAATATGTATGATTATATGTAAAATGATGTTACTCATAGGGAACATTTAGGGTTAGTGCCAAATGTTGGTTCAGGGCTCACCATTAAGCACCACCAGGGCTTCTACCTGCTACCCTCCTTTCCCTGAGTTTCTTTCTGAGTAGCTGGTGCCCTTGTAAAATATCTGAGTCCAGCATTTCCCATGCAGTATGTGGAGTGGACAGGAGAGTCATCTGCCCCTCTGACGCCCTCTGGAAGGAGGCAACCTTTCTATTCCCATGTTGCATTGGGGACAGGGCCAGAGCAGTCACAGCATTTGCTGAGCAGTTGTGGCCAATCTCAGTGCCCATATTAGAAACAGGCATCTTCCTAGGCCCAACCTGGTGCTGGAGGCCCTGGTGTCAGATGCACATTTTATCCCCCATCACATGTCCACTTCCTCCAGGAAGGCAGGCACTCACTTTCTCAGGTATTCAGGCAATATCACACATCAGCTTGGCAAGAGGAGGTGGAAAGCAATTGATTATCTGACACAAAGCACTCGCCACCTCAGCCCTGGATAGGGGAGATGTGCCTTGGTTCAGGGACCCAGATCTCCCACTCCACAGTCATTCACCCACAGACATGCACCCTGGTATTTGGAAGCACCAACCTACCAAGCACTCCAATTGGTCCTGGTCACCAACCTGCTGGCCAACCTGGTAGACAACCTGCTAATGGTTCTGGGAGCCCACCATTCACCATTATGTCAGCCTGTCCTCTTTCCAGGACAGGTAAGTGAGACCTGGAGCAAGGCCCACACTGTGCCATGCTCCTCCCATTCACAGCAGATGTATGAAATTCTGGGGACATGTCTACTTAGGACAATCAAGAAACTCATCATGGGAGCCATAGTCCCCAGAGGCCCTGGGCACAAAGGGAAGAAAAGTACACCCATGGACTCAATTGGCCCTGCAAGTTGGAACAGAGGTAACAACCAAAGCAGGCTTCCTGATCCTGGTCTGGACAGGCAGGTGGGTGCATATGCAGAGCAGGTGTCTGGCATGTCTGAGTCCAGCTAATTTTCACAGGATCCCTATCACTCGTGGTAGGGCTTGGGGTCACAGCTCATTCCTAGCTAACACATTTGTGGCCACAAAGTGTGGTTAGATGATGAACACTTCTGAATTTCACCAGGATTCCACAGACTTCAAGGGGACCTGAGTCATGGACTCAGGATCAAGGGCACAGGACCTTGGGGATGCCACCCTGCTGACCACTACTGGCCAGACCCCATACAACTCAGAAGCCCAGAAGAGAGGACTTGCCTGCTCCTGAGCATGGAGGCTGTCAGTGACCCCACCCAGGCTTTCCAGGGTTTCCAGTCCCAGCTCTGAACTTGGGGAATGAATTACACAGCACTGCTCTTCCTGTTTGTGAACCTAGGAGTGGCTCTACACTCCTACAGACCAGACTCTCAAGACAGGCTGAGGCCTGAACTGTGTTCTGCTTGGAGCCAGAGGGTTGGGAGGAAGTGATCACCTGGACTGCTGAAGGTTTTTTTCTCCTTGCCTCAAGGTAACCTCTCAATGTCATAATGATGGGCCAGGAGCCCTTGACCCTGGGTGCAGTCACCTCACCAAGTTCCCTATGGATCCTTTCCCTGTCTTAGGCTATGCAGTTGGGGGAATTGGGAGGTTTGGTAGAACCCAGGTTCTCAGCTCTCCCACTATTTCCCCTGGCCAGTGAGGGACTAAATATGAGTCCAGGAACACATGGACTCTACCACTAAAGGGAAAACAAGTGTGAAGGGCACCCTCAGTTGGGATGCTGGTGACAAGAGACCTTGGAAGTGTTTCAGTTTCCACAAGCCCTGTGTGATCTGACTGTGTTCTGGTTCTGTCAATTAAATAAATATTACAGATCCAGAGTGTGGGAATTGGGTTTTCTTCCCAACTACCAGGATTCCCCATGGGTGTTGTAAGGAATCCCACGAAAACCACGCCGGACACAGGAAATCACATAAGGGAGTTTATTAAGCAAACAGAGTGTCTCCTTGCAGGGTAAGAGAAAAAATGAGAAGAAAAGAGAAAGGTAAGAGAAAGGACATGTGCAAGAAATAGTGTCAAAAGCGAGGAGGAGAATGTAAGCAAGTGTCTAGGAGAGAAAAGCAAGAGAAAAAGATGGTGGGGTAGCTACCGTGAAGCAGTTGAATTCTGCCAGGCTAACAGGGGACCAATAATGGAGAAGGATACTTATAAGCTGACTGATAAACCAATAGCAAGCTAGGATGTTCACAGGCTGACAGTAGTTGGTAGGTGGGGAAATGACTGCAATGGAAAGGGTGGGGAGAGCAGCTTTGTACATTACATTCCCCCATTTCTGTTTTTATAAGAAAATCTTTTGTTCTCCAGTTCTTTCCAAAGCCTTCTCTCTCCTTCCTGCCTAAGTGACTGGGTGGGGCTGGTTTTGCAGGTGAGATGTAAAAAGTCCTTTCTCCCAGGGGCAGTCTTCAACTTACAGACTTCCAGAGGCAGATGGTTTTCATGGATTTCATTTCCTCAATTTGACTGATCCCCTATTTCTATTCTAACTGCCTGTCCCAATTATGTCTTCATTCACTCCTCTAATTTTAGGAACTCCTTTACTGCTGTAGGTAAAGTGGGGCAATAACCATTCTGGCTTCTTCAAGCTGTAAGGGGGCAGCATGGGGCAAGTAGTTTGGAGATTTATTTTTAGAAAGTGGGTCAATTGAGGGGTCCATGGTAGAAGTATGGTTGGGGAAGAGGAGGTTGTAAAGGCATCTGTGGATGGGTGCTTCTACGACAGAAAAAAAAAAAGACATGAGTACTGAAATGTGATTAATACAATATAAATGTTGCAGAATCTGGAACATGCCAATGAATATCATAAAGATGACAGAAGTCAATAATTTCTCACCAGAGCTGGAAGAATTGAGTGGTTCCCATAACAAGGCCTAGCAAAGGCTGGAGAGGACAAAGCCTTTATTTGGGAAATTTAACATTGTTTAGGTTATCAGGAATGTAAATGTGGCATTTAAATCTTAATGTCATTGATGTAAAATATCCCTTTATTTGTATAACCTGTGTTTAGTACAGTTCTCTCTACTTCTGCTACTTAGGGCTAGATAATCATACTAGCAAACTTAGATTAAGACTACCTGTGTAGCTTAGGAAGGTCTGTAGGCCTTGAGGTTTGGAAGAAGGTCGGGGAAAGTAACTACCCTCTGGAAAAGAAACCCATGCAGAACGGCAGCCCCGTGAGCACGTTTAGGATATTTTAACCTCCCCCAGCTCGACCTGCGCTGTCTACACCTGCAGGACGAATGGACTGCGGGCAGTGGCTCTCTCCCTGCAGCCCCTGCCCGGGCACCTGTGTGGCCACAGTGATCTGGTCCCCCAGTCACGGTGTTGTTTAGGAAATGGCGGTGGATGAGAGGTGCAGACCTGCCCCTGGGCTCGCAGGCACCTGTGGCTCCCATCATGGGCAGCCAGCCCCGTCTACAGTCCTGCACCAAAGAGAAGCACCCTGGGAGCCATGCAGCACTCGGAGGAGCACACAGGGCCTCATGCCACCCGGAGTGACCGCGGGCAGCTTCCTCCAGGCCACGCCTTGTGTCCACACAGGGTCACCCCCACCACACTGAGACACAACAGCCAGTGGTGAGCTCCATGTGCTGCCACCAAGGTCACTGAGGAGTGGGGAGGGCTGCCTGCTGGACGCAGCATCCAGCACAGGGTCCCTGCAGTGTGGCCCCAGCCGCCCGCCCGTCCTCCCAGCTCTCCCTTCTAATCCAGCTTGCCCCATCCCTGCCTGCCAAGCTTCTTAAAGATACAGGCACCGAAGAGAGGGCACCGGGTGTAAGCCACCAGCCGAGTGGCCGCCTCACCCACACGATGCTCAGGACAGGTGGTGAGACTGCTGCTGGGCGGGGCAGGACATAGTCTGTGGGCGTGGACAGTGTCCAAGCCTCACAGCTCAGGAGCTCCAGGCCCTGAAGGCTGCAGCCCTGTGACAAGAAAGCCCAGTGCCACCCCTCCTGTCCCCTTTGCTTCAGTTTTAATTCCCTTCCAAAGGGACAGCCACGGGCCCAGGGGACACGCCCTTGATGACCCGGCACTGGAATCATAGCCTGCTGGGTCCAAGAAGGCAGGAGTCCCCTTCAGGCCAGGTGAAGAAACGGGCAAGCTGGGCGGCAGCTCCCAGAGCTGGCAGGTGGCAGAGCTGGAACAGGCCCCTCCATCCAGGTGTCTCTCACCACGACCTTCCCACCACCCGCCCTTGGCCCTGACGGTTGTGTTGAGCTGACAGAATCCACGGCTTTCCAGCTTTCCTTTGACTCAGAGAGGACAAGACAGCCTGGCCCAACAACCCCAGAGAAGCCACCAGGACCTGACCACCTGCAGAGGTGCCAAGCACTGCGTGTGAAACCTCCACCCCACAAACACCCTGCAAGAAGCACTTCCCGTCCCAGAGGCCAAGGCACTTGCCCAAGGCCACCACTGACCACTGTGGGTGGTGAAGTCCAGAATCACCTCCTGCCGGGAGGTGCCCCACCAGGTGCTCACCTCCACCAAGACTCAGCAGTGCTCCAGCTTGCTCCTCCTCGGGTGCGACTCAAGGACG